>NC_062965.1:41107253-41130333 GCF_023119035.1 Salvia hispanica
GCCCTTCAGGGAACCCAAAACCTTGAAGCATACCTCTACTTGATCCATACTTCACTAAGAATTGATAAACCCAAGAAAATTTTAATTCTAGGAATTGGATAGGAAAACCTCTTAAGGGAACAAATCTCCCCAACATATAATTACAAAAACGGAAATGGAAAAACATCGAGGGTATTTATAGTATGGGAAAAAAAAATAGAAAGTTGGCCCACAAAATCAAAAAAAACGGCATAATGGCCCGATTGGGCTTTTTTCACATCCCCAAAAATCCCCGGCCGGGCTTTTTCCCTGCCCCGGGGCGATTTTCCCCCAAAAAGCCCGGTCGGGCTTTTTTTCCCGAAGCTCCCGGCCTTCTGTGGACTTCCTTAAAACCACCATAACTCCCTCATTCGGACTCCGATTGGGATGTGCAAGATACCCCGGAAAAAGCTTTTTCCCAAAGGGCGAAGACAATGGTGGTAGTTTCATAGCTTTCGGATGTCATCTCAATAGGAAGATTTCCAGTTGAATCCAACTGGTCGGCCCTCGTTTTTGGGCCCGATCCTCAACTTTGGCTCATCCGTCCCCCTAGGCTCCTCCCGCTTGGACTTTTGAATGAAAGTTGCGAGCCCACCCGGCCCGCCTCGTCATGGCCCCGTCATGGGCCCAAACCGTGAGGGGTATCAACTGGGCCCCAAAATATCAATTGACTTGGTCTTTGTCGAATTCTAAAGTTCCAGCCCTTTTCTTTCCCCGCTTCTTTAATCCCTCCCATTAGTCGGGGTTTTCCCCTTTGCTATCCTTAGCAAAATCGGTCGTGACACTTTAACCCCCCTTCCTTTTCCCCACTTAAGAACAATTTTCCCCTTCCCCCCGGTATCCCCCCCCTTTCCCCCCCCTCCCGCGGATTTTCCCTCCCGGGGGGGCCAAAATTATTTTCCCTTTTCGTTGGAGAAAGACATAACTCCTCCAGCAAAAAGTGTCTTGGGCTGGTGTTGGATTTTTGATACCCTCGGTTTTAATTGTTTTAAGGCCATTATTTGGTTTTTTTTAATATCAAAGCCGCTTCCCATTCCATTATTTGCAATTTTTTATATTTTTTGACGTGTTTTGTGGGAAAAGTGCATATTTGAACCCCGGAAAAAAAGGGGGTCAAAACGCAAAGCCAAAATTTAGGGTTTGGGCGGCGGAAAAGACCGCCCAACCGTTGGAAAAGGCATCGCCCCCTAAACCATTCTACCGGCCGGGCCTTTGAAAATCGTGCTAGAAAAGGACGTGTGGCGGCCCCCCCAAAGGGTAGAGTCCTTAAAACCCTCGTATGGCCCCGGGGGAAAATGTCACTTTGGGCCCTGATGGTTTTGGTTTTGTATTGTTTAAAAAGGATTTTTGGTCTTTTTAAAAGTCAAAAACCCTTCATGTGCATATTTTGCATATTTTATCTATTTTGGTATTTTTGACATGTTTTTTAGATTTGTGCATTTGAGCTAAAAAGAAAGGGGGAAAAAATCGAAGTTGGAAATGCGGAAACCCCCGCAAAAGTCGTCAAGTGTTTTCTTGGGGCGGCCGTTGGAAATTTTCGATCCTACCCCTTTTTAAAGTTGTCGAAAATCGGAAGCCCGGCGACCCGGGAATGCGCGGCGGCCCCCCCCGGGGAAACTCAGTTTCTGAATAATTTGGGCGGCCGTACAAAATAAAAACCCCGGCAGGAAACCCAAAAAAGGGGGGAAAAAAACGGAAACGGGGGCGGCCGGGGGCCCCAATCGGCTGACACACCCTTTTTAAAATGAGCCGGGTTTTGGTTCGGAAACCGGTTGGGGGAAAATGGGCCGGAAGGGCCGTGAGGCTTTCCCGGTTTGGTTTGGTTTCGGTTGGGCCCCCGGTTTTTGGGCGGTTCGTAGCGGTTTGGGGTTTTGGTTTTGCGGTTTTTACGGTTTTTTGGGGCAATTTTTTTTTTCGATATAGTTTTTAAATTATAAAATAAATTTGGGAAAAAGGAAATGGATAGTTTTTAAAATTTAGAGATTGAATTGAGAAATTCTTTTTAACACTAAAATGAGGTGAGTGTAAGTAAGGATAGAGAGAAATATTTAATATAGATAAAAATAGAGAAAATGGATCAATTTGAATTTAAAATCAACTTTTAAAGAATAAATAAATAAATAAAAAAAAAAAAATGGTTTTTTTTTAATCTTTTTGAATAGTCCCCAAACCCCCGTCAAAATCATTTTAAGATCAACTAATCAATTTTGAAATACAACATTAACCAATGTTAATTTATTATACTTTATTTAAAGTAATCAATTTTTTAAGTTTATTAAAAATTGTTGAATAAATATTTATTAATAATTACCCTCTCCTAGATTCCTAGAAAAAAAATATGTTAATTAATAAAATCGAAAATATATTATAAAGTTATTACCAAAACCTAAAACAAAGACTCCTCTTGTAATTTAGTTTTTTTTATTTTATTATTTTTTACCTTATTTTTTTTCAAATTACCTCCAATTTTACCAAATAGTATTATAAAGTTTTTTTTGCTACAAAATTTTCCCCCAATTATTTTTTTAGGATATTCCAAATCAAAAAATAAAAGTTATTTATAAAAGAGTATAAAACTCATGGGATCATTGAATGTTTTATTTAATGGAGTATAGTTTTAATATAAGGATTAACTATGTTTAAATTTATCATTTTTGGGGTTGGGGAAACCATGGTAGGTTGGCGTCCAGGGCGGTTGTCCGGTTTGTTGAAAAATTTGGACGAACCACGGTTTAAAATTCATGTTTTGGTTTAGCATATTTTTTGGTTTTGGTTTGGGCAGTCCCGATTCGGTTTCGGTTTTCCCCGTTGTCCCTTGGGGGCTCTAGTGGGCGGGCCCTCTCAAAAAAATTTGTGCCAGTTTTACTATTTTTTCTCGGGTTTTACCAAATTTAGCCCCCTTTTTCCTTATTCAACTAGGTTCGATTTTTCCCCATAAATACCCCCCGAACCTCTTCATTATTATCATCTTTTTGCCTCATAATTCTAGAGCATAAAATTGAGGGGTTCTTCATTGTGCGATTTGGGAAACGGAATCAAAGAAGATCAGGCTCAGGTTCACCCTTTGGGTTATGTTGCTTTTAGTTCTTATGTTCATTCTTTTCCCTTCATTCTATGTTTTTAGCTTATTCTACCACGTGTAACTAAACTCATGGATTCGGGGGATGTTTTAATAACAACTTGGGTTATACAATTCCTTTTTTCTATTTAATATCCATTTTGTTTTCTTAGTTTCTTTCTTAAGTTGTTTAGTAACACTTCATGTTTGAGTGAACATTCGATGAAGATTTAATATATCTTGCTACATAATCGTGAGAAGAGGTTGGCGAGTTAGATCCATTAATAGACACTACAGTTGCTTCCTTAAAGCGCCTTATTAGTTGAGAGTGAGGACTTTTAAGGTCTTAGGAGCTTTTAGGAGTTACGAATCTAGGATTGACAACCTAGTTTTAGTAATCTATGCTTGTACCGCATGGGCATAACTAGTGTGACTCGTTTATCGAAGTATAAAGCTGTCTAGGTATTGTAGTTGGAACTTGTATAACCATGGGTGAACATCACTGGAATTCTCTTATCTCCATTCTTTATCTCTATTTTTTGTTGCACTTAGTTGTTTACCGCTTTCGGTACTTTTTTTTTTCTAAAACGTTTTCAAAAATCCTTGGTTTCCAAATAGAAAAAGGGCTTAGTAGAAGGTAGTCGATTACGTGATATTATTCCGTGTTCGACCCGTACTAACCTTGAGTTTTACTAGATCTACTTTATACTTGGGATATTTTTAGTTTTAATAAAAAGTGCATCAACCACAAGTAGCCTTTGGTGGAACCCGACTAATTTTTTTTGGGCCCAGGGTTTACGGATTAAAGGAAAGTATCAGTCATAAATCAGCGTAAAGTTTAGTTATGACTTTTGGTATCTATTTTTTAAAGTTATGAATATGACTAAAATTTGACCAAATTTCATTAAAAAAAAAAATTGACCATTTACCACTGTAAATTTCATTTATTTGATCAGGTAGCCATGCTATCTCAAGAATATCTAAATTGCAACTCTAATTTTGCAAAAAAATTAGATAGGTATAATTAGGGGTGAGCATTCGGGTTTCGAATCGGTTTTCCCTAAATTAAACCCCAAAACCCGAATTTAAAGTTCAAACCAAGCAACCAAAAATGAATGAACTGTGAAAAAACTAAAATTATATGAAATATAAAAAAATGGAATTTATATATATATGTATAATATTTTTTATATTATATATAGAAAAATATAATATATATTTAAAAAAAAATTTTTTTCAAATTTTTTGGGTTCGTTTGGGCGAAATAAAAAGAAAAGAATCATATTTTGAAATATAAAATTGATAGAATATATATAATAACATAATATATAGAATATATTAAAAGAATATATATTATATATAATATATAATACAGGGAGTGTTCAAACTATAATATAGTATATTAAATTGAGATTATATTTCAAACTATAATTCGGTTTTTCAGTTTTTCGTTTTTGTACTTCGCCCAAACTGAACCGAATCGCATTGAAAAATCTAAACTTTGTATTTTTAAAACCGAACCAAAAAACCAAACTGAATTTAAAATCTCAGTTTGATTCGATTCGGATATTCTATTTTCGGTTTTTTTCTCACACCCGGGTATAATGGTGAAAAGCCTAACCTTATTTTAACTTTGATAGTTTAAAAAATTTGAAAAATGAAGTTAAAATGTGGAAATTAGTGATTATTGAGCGAGAAAAACGGTGGGGGAGAAGAGAGCGGTTCAATTGCAGCTATATGCGTGAAGACCACTATTATCAATTAACCATATTATTCTTGTTTCTCTCTCTAGATTTTGATTCCGTACATGGTTAGGGTTCGAATTCATTGATAATCTAGCTTTGAACAATGGGAAGAAACCGTTTCTGCACTTTCAACGTCTGTATTGAGCATTTCTGGTAATCAGAGAGAGAGAGAGACAGATAGCAGAGATAGTTAGAATGAGCGCTTCCAGATTCATCAAGTGTGTGACGGGGGGCGATGGTGCGGTTGGAAAGACATGTCTCTTGATTTCCTATACCAGCAACACCTTCCCCACGGTCTAACATTTTATTCATTTTTGTTATAATTATGAACTAGGATTAGGTTAATTGATTTGAATTTCTGGCTTTATTAGTCACTAAATTATGCACACAGTCAGTTACTGGTCTTGTGGGGATTCCAAAAATACCAACATTTTTTATGTATCAATTTCAACTTTTTGCTTCATGATTGTGAGAATCATATTGCCAGTTTTGATAGGTGATTTTTTTCTCTAAGAGGAATTTCCTATTCTTCTTTTCTAATCCTAACTTTCTCTTTTCTTTTCTGATTTATTCCTATGTTATTTCATCTTATTTTTGCCTTGATAATCCTGAAAGCAGATTGCTCGTGTTGATTTGGATGTTATTGATGCTACACTTAATTCTCTGAAATGTGATCCATTATTCCATCATATATATTTTAACAATTTTTTTTTACGCAACAGGATTATGTGCCTACTGTGTTTTATAATTTCAGTGCCAATGTTGTCGTTAATGGAGCCACTGTTAACCTAGGCCTGTGGGATACTGCTGGTAACTAATAGCAATATGCCGAAGAGAATTCTCCTACGCATGCGGATAAACTTATTTCTGTTTCTTATTATGGTTCTAACATATGAGCGATGGTTATTGTTCTGTGAAACAGGGCAGGAGGACTACAACAGATTACGGCCTTTGAGTTATCGTGGAGCTGATGTTTTCATTCTGGCATTTTCTCTTATCACAAGGCTAGCTATGAAAATGTTTCCAAGAAGGTGAGGATTTATTCACTTTACAGTGTGTTATTTCATCTTTCCCTTTTTTTCATGTTTTCTATTTTTTTTTGGCCCCAAATTGTTTTGTTAATTGTCCTTTTTTTTTTTGGGCTCTGGTGCATTTCTAATTCAGTGGTTGAATTGAAGCATTACGCTCCTGGTGTCCCTATAGTTCTTGTTGGCACAAAACTTGGTGAATCCCAAAATTCATAAGTACATGTACCAGTTAGTTTCCTTGTTAAAGATGCTCCTGGTGATATTAGGTTTATTGATATGGGAAAATTACGATTAAAGCCTGAAAAATATGTTTGTGTCAGCTTCATGTTCTCTGCCACTCCCCTAATTCTTCTGTCCCAAACACTTAGCTATCACCTGGAATAATATACATGAACCAAGAGTGAGAGACTCTTATGTTTAGTATGTATGACCAGAACATCCATTTTGTAACCCATTATTCTTGTTATGTAGGATAAAAAGTATTTAAGTGAATGTTTGCCCATATTTTAGCTGATGATACTTCTGATAAGCTTAATACGTTGATAATAATGTCTAGGTGACATCAACATCCTTTCTTGCTTCTAGAAGCTGTGATGTGATAGTCTTAAGAGTTCAACTTAGTTTGGTCACCTCCTGGACTTTATTCATTAAAATCGTTGTCTTCTTCAAAAGACTTTCCCCCATGTTGCAAGTTAAATGTCAAATGTAAACATGATTGGGAGTCGGGGGGTCTTTTGTAACTGTATTAATCTTGCTGACCTTGTTTGTTGCGACAGCGGCTGTATGATTCTTGTGCTTATATCTTTTTAATGCATATGTTTTGGTCAGTATGAGTTCATATGAAGGAAAAAAAAGTTCATAGGAAGAAGTCTTCATGAACAGCTACTTTTGCAGCATTTTGTATTTTAACAACCACTTGTTGAAAATTTGTTCATGATTAATCTTGAATTTCAAGGATGGAAAATCAAGATGTGTGTTTACTATATAATCTTTTGTATTCGTATTTTTTTTTTTATAAGTTAAAATTGGCATTAATACATTGTATGAAGGGTTTATATCTTGTCGATAGTAACTTGTGGTGGTTTGGATCTTCGGGATGATAAGGAGTTCTTTGAAAATCATCCCGGCTGTACCAATCACCAATGTCAGGGGAAAGTCGTGGCCTTGGTTATATCGCCTTATATATATATATATATATATATATATATATATAGGGTTTTGATCATGAAGCCGTTTAAATACGAAATGGAACCGGTCTACGTAAGACATTTTTAGGTCATAGTTAGTTTATTTTTAAAATGATCTTAACATGACATAAATCCAAATCTTATAATATGACCTAAAACTACTTAATTATGACCTTCCGTGTTTTGGGTTAATTATTGACCATTAGATCATCTAATCCAGGGCAAGATTTGGTGCATTTACGAGATTTAAACACATACTTGTTTTGATCATCTATATATATATATAGGGGTGCACTATGATGCCTAGCCATAGATAGGATAACACATACCACCATATATCAGTTAGATCATCGTCTATGGGCGCTAGGATTAAGTTTCGTGAAAAAACCGGGTTTGCGAGTCTATGTATTAGATATTGCGATCTCTTGCATTAGATATTCGATCGTGGTAAAGCTGCATGATATTGTTGTTGTGAAATGAAGCGCGATATTCTAATGAACAACACAGCGATCTAGTAGCATAAAATTAAGTATTCTATTTTACCCCTCGTGTTTCTGCGTGTGACATGAAACAAGCTTTTGATTTTGAATCGATGGCGCAAATGGTGGTATGGTGTTACAATAAAGAGGGTTGTCATCTTATTACATCCATATATATATATATATATATATATATAATCCATGTCAACTATACGCTAGATTGCAATATTATATATGCTAGACTGCAATAAAAGCTAGACAACAATCTACAACAATCTAGATTACTAGGTCTAAGCGTATTGGATATTAGAGCAGCGACACCTTACTTGATCTAGTATTGGATATTGCAGTCTAGAGTATTGGATGCGAGTATTGGATGATGCAGTCCGCGTAAATTTGCCCTTGTGAATTTTTTATGATTGCCACGTGGCAGATGATTATTCGTCCACGTGTATATATGACCAATGGCTAGGAATGGTAGTATGTAACACTATACCACCATGCATTGGATCTGAAAATCGTGTGTTTGTCATGCTGCCACGTGTAAAAACACGGAGGGGTAAAATAGGAAATTTCTAATTTTACGTTACCAGATTGCAGTATTGTTCATTGAATATTGCAGTCTTACCACAACAATGTTGCAGATTACCACGACTGCAATATCTAATACAGTAGATTGCAAACCCGTGTTTTTTCACGAAACTAAATCCTAGGCGTCCATAAATGAGATCTAACGGACTATATTGGTGGTATGGTGTTATCCTATCTATGGTGGCACCATAGTAATGTACCCATATATATATATATGGTCATATTCTAATGCTTATAGCACACTAATCTAAAATCAAGACCAAATCTCCACCCTTAGATTTTAAAATGAGTGGATGAGATTAAATCTTACGAATCTCAATAAATAGTAGACAAAATATCAACAAAAGGGTAATATCGTCATTATGTTATCATATGATAATTTTCGTGAATGTTTTTTTATATCAACATAATGTATTACAAATATTAACAATGTGACATAAGAATATCAATACTACTACAAGAAAATATCAACACATATTTATTGAGATTTTTACATGGTTTTATTGAGATTTTTTGATGTATTTGTTGATAAAAATCTGGTTATCAACATTTACGAAAACTAAAATAAAAAATATCAAATTTCATCATCCGAACGTCGTCGGAACATATGCAATTGAGATCTCGTTGGAATCCTTATAAAATTATCTTTAATTTGATATATTTTTTGCGAAAAAATAATTTAAATCGAGAGAGTTACGTAAATTTAAAGTTTTAAGATGATTTTAATGAGAGGGAATTGATATTAATACCCTCTAATTTTATTTATTAATTTTCTTAATTAAAAATATAATCCATGTGGCATTATTTCAACCACTAGATCTTCTAATCTAATGGCTAAGATTTAGTCTTAGTTTGAAAATTAGCAATTGATCACTCTCATATATATATATATATATAGGGGAGCACTAGGGTGCCCCCTTATTTAGAGTCACAACGTACATCCAATCTGCTGCATGTATGTGGCACAAAACATGCAATATTTTATACACAAAAATGCAATCTAGTTGTACATGCATTTTCGCAGATTGCATTTTTGTTGTATGTAAATTGCATTTTATAGTGTTGAGTTTTGCATTTTCACATAAATTGCATTTTTTATTGTTAAGTTTTGCATTTTCATATATAAAAATGCAATCCGTCTATATATAAAATGCAATTTAAACAGTCAATATCTAAAATGCAAAACTTAACAATAAAAAATGCAATCTGCATATAACAAAAATGCAATCTGCCGAAATTCATTTATAGCTTCTACAAATGCGTATTGCATTTTTCTGTATACAATATTGCATTTTTCGTGCCATGTGGCAGCACGTGGTTGGATGTACATTGTAACTTTAAAATTAGTTGTTATACTAGTATACCCCATATATATATATATATATATATATATATATATATATATATATATATATATATTTCTAGCATTTGTTGCTGGTTTTTGTGATGGCGAGGCTCTATTCCTATAGATTTTATTCTTGTTACTCTAAACTTACAGGGAGAGGAGCTGAGGAAATTGATTGCATCTCCATCTTATGTTGAATGTAGTTCAAAAACACAAGAGGTATGAGTTGCCTACTTTTTATTAAAACCACTTTCACTCAAGACACAAAAGTGAATTTGTTTTGTAATATACCTTTTCAAAACAGAATGTGAAAGCAGTTTTTGATGCTGCGATTAAAGTTGTTCTCCAGCCACCCAAGCAAAAGAAAAAGAAGGGAAAGGCTCAAAAAGCCTGTTCGATATTGTGATCAGCTTAAGGTGAAGATATACGTTCCATGCCATCTACATCCTTTTTTTTCTCTTCCTTTTGCGTAAGAAGTAGGAAATCGCCTTGTATTCGTGTGCCCAAAGTACTACTGATCTATGTGAAAGTGCATGTGGCTTCAATCTGCATTGTGCTTTTGGTTTTTGAATTGCTAGGTCGCACTTTTAGGCCACTTCATTGTGCCCTGCCTGTTTTCCTTCGTTTTTGTTTATGTATCGATCAGACATAAAACTATGATGTTCGCTAGTATGAAGGCTTCTTTAATCCTTTCTTCTACTTAATTTCTCTTCTGTAACTCAAAGAAGGGGTTGGCAACACAATTTATTTTCAAGGAAAATAATTCAACTAAAGTAGTGGAGGATTGCGTTATTCAAATAAAAAAAACAATTTACTTTTAAGTTTGTGACAGTTATTTTTTAACAATATGAAGAACTTCGTATGGATTGAATTGTTGTCATTAGTATTTGAGTGTCTTATTATGTGAAGAATTATTTTATACTCTCTATCTCCTAAAAATAGAAACTTTAGAAATGACACAGATTTTAATACAAAATTGGTAAAGTAAGAGAAAGATAGAAAGAAAATTGTGTTAGTAGAAAATGGGTATCATCTAGGGGTGGTGAAACGGGTTACCCGCGGATACCTGTACCCGATTTCAGCCAAATTTGATGTTCCAATACCCGTCCCGCGACATATTAGCCAACCTAAAATAGGTGCTTCTATATGTGATATTGTGAGGTTTCCAAGTTTGAGTATATTGTGTTTGACCCTTCAATCAAAAGTGCTTCAAACCAAAATTTGGGTTCGTAAAACAACTAAGATTGTTGAAGCTCGCATATCTTTTTCCGACTCTCTACTATTATTAATATTTGATTATTGTGAGAGAAAAAGAAAAACTATACCATCATGTATAAAAAAAAATTTCCTCTTCTAATAATAATAGACAACAATGTTCTCCAATTTACAGTATTAATTTTGGTAGCTTTACGTATATTTATTGGTGTGAGTCTGACAACAATATTTTAAAATAAAATATTGAAAGATGCGTATATAGCTATTAACGGGATTAATGGGTATATCCGTGCCGATATCGTGTATACCCCTACCAACAAAACTCTAAGACAGACTACTCAATCTCGCCTTGTTTCCTGTTGTCGTCAGGTAGTGGGTTCCCAATACTCGGGATGGGAATTACCAGTTAGTTGTTACCCACTGCTCATTTTGCCACCCATAGTCCTATCTAATTAGAGAAAATGAAATTTCCTTAAATAAAAAGTTTCTATTTTTAGGGGATGGATTAAAAAGAAAAGGGTTTCTATTTTTAGGAGACAAGGGGAGTAGTATATTTTTGACATTAGGAAAGACGAGCCTCAATAAAATGAATGGAATGAGAATAGTTTAAACTTCAAGTGTGTAATTTATTGTTGAACTACAATAAACTATGGATGGTTTAAACCCGTGGAGCCAGTGGAGGGAAGAAGAAGCTCTCTGGTGGCGCCATTGCGGGAATTGCAATTGGATCTGTTCTAGGGCTGCTTCTCTTGCTGTTATTTATCCTGTGTAGGAAGCAGAGCGGGGAAAATTCATGGTCAGTCGACGTGGCGGCATTTAAGAAGCAAGAAAGCAACTCCTCCACCGCCCCGTAGAAGCCCCTCACTGTGCCGTGCTCATCGTTTTCGGCACTGATTTGAGAGTGATGTGGAGTGAATTTGAGAGTAAGCATAATTTTAACACGTCAATACACATAGCAACCACGTCAACTGGAAAAACCATAAATGGGAATAGTTTGTGGCTTTTAAGAAAGTTTGGCACGTCAGCAGCTTGTACACTCAGCAGTCACGTCAGCTTGCTTCATGGCTGAAAAACTCGTCATGTGAAAATGGCGACCGAATGTACATTATACGCCAATCTTTTAGTTTGTGGAAAGAACTGAAATTTGGCAAAAGTTTTGCCCTTCATTTACGATTTTGCGTCATAAGTATATCATTTACGAGTTTTGCCCTTCTTTGTTTCACCCAGAGACGAGTTTGCCAAATTTCAGTTTTTTCACGAACTAAAAAATTGGCGTATAATATCTTACTACAGGATGCTTACCTAGCCAACGCTGGCTCTACCCAATACCGGGTATATAAAGAAGAAAGTTTGACACGTCACCAATTACGTCAGCTTATACACTCAGCAGCCATGTCAGCTTGCTTCATGGCCGAAAAACCCATCATGTGAAAACGGAGATCGAAAAACCATCTCTACTTTTTTATCTCTCTTACTTTATTCTCTCCCCATTAACTCACATAACAACAATACATAAAATCTCATGCCGAAAAGCGAATGTTTCATTTCTAATTGGGCGGATGGAGTACTTATTTTTCGATTTACACTTAAACAAATTAATATTTTTTCAAAGTTTATGAGTGGAAAAAAGTACTCCCTCCGTCCATAATTATTGTCACACTTTGATCGGACACGGGTTTTAAGAAATGAAATGGAAATTGAGTTGAAAAAGTTAATAGAATGTGGTTCTACTTTTATATATTAGTAGTTTGTTAATAAAATATGAGTAGGAATGCATTAGTAAAATATGAGGTCCACTACCAAAAATGGTAAAAAGTGAAAAGTGACAAATTTTATGGGACAGACGAAAATGGAAAAACATAACAAACTTTCTGGGACGAAGGGAACAGAAAATATTCTTTTAAATTTAGTGTAAATAGTTGAAATAAAATTATTATTAAATAATATAATATTTGCACAAATAGATTTGAATTCAGTATAAATAATTTAATAATATAATATTTGCCCAACCTGTCATTCCAATTCAAAGTATCAAACCCAACCAACTACTCCCTCCGTCCCAGCCTAAGCGAGACGTTTCTATTTTGGCACAAGAATTTAGGTAGTGGTGGTTAGTGAATTAAATTATTAGTATAAAGTAAGAGAGAGGGTAAAATACGAAAAAGAAAGAGATAAAAAAAAGAGAGAGGTTAAACTAAGAAAGAGAAAGAGAGAATAAAGTAAGAGAGATGATAAAGTAAGAAAGAAAAAGAGAGAATAAAGTAAGAAAGATGATAAAGTACAAGAGAGGAGTGAATTGATTGTTGCCAAAAAAGGAAACATCTCACTTAGTTGGGACGTACCAAAAAGGAATACGTCTCACTTAAGCTAGGACGGGGGAGTATAAAGGATCCGTTCAAATTTCAATTCTCGCTATTGCTAATATTGAGATGACATATTTGTCTTATATCTTGTTCAATAAAATCTTTCTCATAAAATCTTTACAATTTAAGCATAGCGCAAGTTATTATATATAAATACAAATTTATGTAAAAAGATTTTAGGGTTTACATAGATGTCGTGAAGATTTGACACTATAAGATTATTTACAAGTCACAACTTTATCTTTTATCCATCCATATCCATTTCTTCCTTTCGCAACTCATGGCCCCACAATACGTTTTACTCCATCCTCCCTCTATCTCTTAACTATCTCTTCTATTCATTATTCATGGATCTCACTATTTATATTTTTCAATTTAAAATGCAACTAATAAAAATAAACATCTAATGGAAAAAAAAATACTTCATTAAAAAACCAAAAAATTACAAATTAAAATCCAAAAAATTAAAAAGTGCATAATTTAAAACATACATAATTAAAATTCCTAGAAATAAAAATACATAATTAAAATACTAGAAAATAAAAAAAAATACACAATTAAAATCATAGAAAATTACTTTGTCGACGACTGTGATAAAGGAAAAAAAATACATAATTAAAATACTAGAAAATAAAAAAAATACACAATTAAAAAGTAGAGATGATGGGGCAAACTAAAAAAGTAAGATAAAGGAAAAAGTAGAGATGATGTTGTTTTTATTTTAGGAAGCATTTCATTATAAATGGGACAACACATAAAGAAAAACATTTCATTTTTAATGAGACGGATGGGTAGTTCATAAGTTATAGGGACCAAAAATACATTTTAAAAAGCAGAAACAAAACTTAGAAGCAAACACCGAACAAAAAATTCATAAGTTTTGAAACACTTCTTTGTAAACAACATTAATAATGGAATCATCACTCCTATCAACTTCATCTTTAGAAACTTAAATCTTCAAACCTTCACGACTTGTAACTCTTGATACAACAACATAGAGTTGTCCATAAATACAGGTTTTCTAAAAAACAATCCAACATGCGATAGTGATTGACCTTAATTTTTATTAATTGTCATAGCATACGACACAACCAATGGAAATTGTCGTCGTTGAAATTTGAACGGCAACCTTAGATCAAATGGTATCAAAGACATTTGACGAATCAAAACTTTATGACCAATATTATGACTACCCAAAACTCTTGCTTCCAAAAACAATTACCTAATCGGGTAATTATCAATTGGGTGCCATTATACATTCCATTAGAGTTATCTGCATTTCTCAATAACATCACAGGAGTACCAACTTTCAACAACAACTGATAATTAGGGATACCTCAACACTTCGAATTATTCAGAAATTCAACTGAATTTATTGGAGCAAAACCATTTGAGGTTCTATCAGAGTTTAATATGTCAAATAATTTCACCCAGCACACTGATCCAAAAAAATCTTGAACTGATTAACCTCATAAACAACTTGTAAAGTAGGGGCAAGAGTCACATGATCACGCAAACAATTAGTCAACTATTCGTGATTCAGATAAGACGGATAAATGGTCGAAATAATGGTTTTAAGAGGATCACCAACATTAGGCAAAATAATATGGAAGATGAATATTCACTTCACCATCACCAATAGATGCAAACCAAGACGAAAATTCGTTCAATTTTGAAGCTTCATCATCAGATTGTCATTTTAATTATGATCAATCCATTAAAATGCAATTTACTCATAATTAAAATGACAATCTGATGCAACCCAAAATTGAACGATTGATCATAATTAAAATTAAAATGACAATTTGTTTAATTATGATCAAGATGACAATCTGATGCAACCCAAAATTAAAATGACGATTATGAAGCTTTAATTTTCGTCATAGGAAGCTTCATCATCAGAACACTATGGTGACACCATAACTAAAATGACAATCCAGGCAAGCAATATACTACACATAGGCAAGCAATATGTGATACATAGACAAACAACTCGGCATATGGATCCAAGCAATCTGAGATACGAAATTAGAGATAATCAAGCAATCTGCGATACATAGTCAAGAGAGCCTTTGTTCTAGGGGCAAAGAGCTTAGACATCAATGTATGAGGTGCCGAGTTTGAGCCCTCTTGACATCAGTTGTAATTTCCTCCTTGCTTGGGAGTTTATTTATAATTTGTAATTTCCTCCTTCATATAGGAGTTAATTTTATAATAATAATAAAAAAAAAGCAATCTGCGATACATAAGCAAGCAAGCCTGCCACGTGGCAGGCTAAGATTGAATCTGCTAATCTAAGGGTCCTCATTGGTGCTATGTTGTCATTTTAAATATGGTTGTCGTTTTAATACAATCCTATACTAATATGCTAACTATTTTTAAAGTGTTAATGTACATCCAATCTCGTGCTGCCACTTGACACAAAACATGCAATATACAATTGTAGAAGTGATAGATGGATTTCAGCATATTGCATTTTAGTTGTAGGCAGATTGCGTTTTTTATTGTTGAGTTTTCCATTTTAGATATAGACTGTTAAGTTTGCACTTTAAAATTAGTTAGCATATTAGCATATCCCTATATATACTTTATTTAATATTCTCTCCGTCACACTCTAAGTAACACATTTTTTCTTTTTGGGATGTCCCACTCTAAGTGCACATTTTTCTTTTTGGGATGTCCCACTCTAAATGACACATTTATAAATAGAGTAAAGGTCAATTTTGGTCTTAATCATATGACCAAAATACGAAGTTGGTCCAAAACATACACTTTTTGAAAATCAGGTCCATAATAAATGAAATCCTTATCGGAGTGGTCCCTTTTTTTATGTTCCATCAAAAAACTAATTGTCATGCCACTGTGCAATTAGCGATGGCCGTTTGAATTTTTACGGAACCGTAACAAGGACTACTTCGACGACATTTTCATTTGTTATGGACCTATTTTACAAATAGTGAACGTTTTGGACCAAATTCAAATTTTGGTCATGTGTTTATAACCAAAATTGACCTTTACTCTTCTAAATATAGAAATATCACCCTCTCTACTTTTTTCCTCTCTCTTACTTTATTCTCACTTTACTGTTAAAACAAAACTAAATAAAATCTCGTGTCGGATTAGAAATGTTCCACTTAGAGTGGAACAAAGTGAGTATATAAAAGATATTTCAATATTAAATACGATATTTATTGACTAATGATATTATAACAAATGGTATAATCCAATTGGTCAATAAAAAAAAGTGAGGGATAGACCACTTAGTCGTATTTTATCCAACGGTCATAGAGAGTGATCTTTAAATGAATTTTCATTGTAAATATTGGGTATATACATGTGTGATTTGACTGATTTGACAACTCTTTATGAAGGTCATGTAAAAATGCATATAGTATCTAAGAGCATCCACAATGGCTGCGACGGGCCGGCAAGCCGATTCCCGACGCTGGTCGGTCCGCTCGCTGAACCATTGTAGGCGGCGAGCGCCAAATCGGCGAGAAAATAGGTGAGCGTTGGTCACTGGCCGATGCGCTCACCGATTTGCTCGCCGCCATTGTAGGCTGGCGATCGGCGAGCAATCGGCCAGCTGTGTTTTTTTTTCCGAAACACTATATATACGCGATTTGAACGTCATTTTCATTTACACCACTTGTTTAAACAAGTTTTCTCTCTCTCTAAATTTTTGTACAAGAGCAATATCGTGAAATGGAGAACAACGACTCTCCTCTAGTGACGAGCGGGTCTCAAACTCCCACGGTACCCGTGGGAAGTGGATGGGGACCGATGGGTGGGTACTACAGTATGTACCAATTGTTAGAACTACCGCAACGGAAGACGTGGAAAACAAACAGGTCCTTAATGGATCTATTTAGGTGATTATGCATTCGATTCCAATTTCATACAATAAACATAGATCTATAGATATAATACATCAAAAACACATAATCATGCAATTTGATGTAAATTCGGTTGTTACCTCTTCTTGATCCATCATAGGATCGAAGTTGCTAGCTGCATGATATGCTCGGATTTTGCACTATTTTAAGGCCATTATTTGGTCTGTTTTTTATGTCAAAGTCACACTACATGTTCATTATTTGCATATTTTGTCTATTTTGGTATTTTAACGTGTTTTGTGAGAAACGTGCATAATTGAGCCGAAAAAAGGAGCCAAAACGCAAAGTCTGGAAATCTGGAGCCAGACGGCGACCGGCGACCGCCGCGGATGTGTGCGGCGACCACCGGCGCCCGGCAGGCAGATCAATGCAGCGGTCCGCCTCGGAAATATACGCTTGGAAGAGAAGTCTCGTCCGGCGGCCGACGGAAGTCGTGCGGCGGTCCGCCGCCGAGGGAACAGACTCTCTGGAGTCCAACGCGGCGACCGCCGGCCAAGGTGCGGCGGCCCGCCAGAGAAAGGCGGCGAATCCGAGAAACCCTAGAATTACGCCTAGATTTACCATATTTTGGAGATCTTTTCTTTCTACAATAAGGATTGGCTTTTCCCTATAAATAACACCTCAAGTTTCATCAAAAGTGAGAGTTTCTACTTGCAAAATAATTCATAGAGATCAAGAGCTAGAGTACTTCATTTGTGCAAGGAGTTGGAGAAGAACATCAAGAACGACAAGGATTCAACCTACGAGTTTTATTTGCTTTAGTTTTATGTTCAAATTGTCTTTCCTTCAATCTTTGTTTTAAGCTTATTTCATCATGTGTAACTAAACTCATAGGATTCTAGGGATGTGTTAGTAACGACTTTGGTTATACAAATTCATTTTTCTATTTAATATCCGTTTTGTTTTTACTTTGTTTCTTCCCTAAGTAGTTCTGATGTTGCATGATTGAGTGACACAATCTTGTATGATTTAATATAGCTTGCTTCATAACTGTGACAGAGTTCTAGCGAGTTAGATTCACTTAGTAGACGCTACAATTAGCTTCCCTTAAAACGACACTTTTAATTGAGAGTGAGGACTTTTCAAGGGTCTTAGGAGCTTTTTGGAGTTACGTGTTAGGATTGACAACCCTAATTTTGTAATCAACGTTTGTATCGCATGAGCATAAGCTAGGTGATTCGTCCTTTCAAAGTATAAACTGTGCTAGAGTATTGTAGTTGGAATTTGTATAACCATAACTGTGAACGCACATCCCTGGGATTCCCTTATCTCTATCGCTTATCTCTGTGTTTTATTTGCATTTAGTTGTTATATGCTTTTTATTGTTTCTAGTTTTCAAAAGTTTTCCAAAACCTACTTGCTTTTCCAGATAGTAATTGAGTCTTAGGCTGTGTTTGGTATATGGAATTCAAGCTATGGAATTGGAATTGGGAGTTCTAATTCCAATTTTTCTGTTTGGTATCATAATTTTTTATGGATTTGGAATTGAATTCTAATTCCAATTCCATCAATTCTGTTATTTCAATTCCAAGATTAAAAGGAAAGAATTCAAAATCCACAATTACAATTCTACGGGTCAAAAATGAAAAACACGCGGATCCTATTGCGGGTCATAACAAAAAAACGGGTCACTCTTATTTTCTCTCAACTCTCTTCATCTTTCTTCTGCGATGACTGCGCCCTAATCTAGGAGAGTTGATTTCAACAGCCGATGATCAGGTATTAATCTCCACTGGAAACCTGAATCTCTCACCACATTTTGTGATGTATATTTATGTCATTTTGTTTTCAGATTTGCCATTTCTTTTTCCGTAACAGTGATTAAAAATTTAGAAAGAGGTACACAGGTTTTCTTTGAAAAGGGCTTTAGAATCTTGGAACCAACCTCTGTGTTAGTTTAATTCATTTCACTTTGGCTTGTTGAATTTATGAGATGGATCATGGGTGATTGATTATATGCATATTCTACATTTTATTTTCATTAGGGTTTGAGAGCAAAAAGAGGGCTATGAAATTTTTGTTGTTGCTATATTTATATATTTTTGTGGAAATCTTCAATATTGACACTCTTTGTCGATGAAAGTTCTCAACTCTACCTCCCCTCAAGCTACATTTTTTGCTCTCGTAACAGAACAATTATTTTAGGAGATGTGCTCTGGTAGTTAAAAAGAATGGAAGAGTGAGAAGATTGCCATGTGTAGCAGAACAATCATGTTCCAGGCCATCATTTAGAAAAGTGCTCTGGTAGTTTAGGAGATGAGTTTGGGCCATGGTGATAGAATTGAAGATCTCTAGCATTATTTTGGGATAAGCTTCTCCCTTGAGAACTTTGTTGATAATGATAGATATTTCCTTATGACACTCTTGTCATTAAAACTGATGTGTCTGTCTTGAGCAGAGACATCTAGTTATGGTTTTGACAAGGCATGAGTTCAGGCCAGAACACGCCCTGGATCTGCATCCGCTAGAGAAGCTCGTTGGAAGAAACTAAAGTGGTTGGAACTAGCTATGTCCCCCCGAGCAGAAAGCTGCGAGGAATTTTCATCAATCCACCTACACTAGTAAGTGGAAAGTGAGATGCTTAGTTCACCTTATCATGTACATCAAGAAAGAAAATTTTGTGCATTGTTGTACTCTTTAATCTATTACGAGTATTCAACATGCTCGGGAGAAACGAACTAACCTGGCTTAAGAATCAAAATAATCACTTTGAACATATTTTAACTGCAACACCAGAAAGAAAATAGTTCTACTGTACATTTTGTCCTTTATCATCTTCATCTTGTATAATACTAGATCACATTTAGATTGTTTGAACTGTTACATATTGAGGTAATTATGTTTATGCAACTGTAAATAGCTATGATCAAAGCCATTTCTTTTTCTCTGTGTATCAGTTTCTTTTTCTTTTTGGTTAATTAGAATATGCATGTTGCAATTTCCTGGAACAGTTGGATTGTGTATTTATGAATAGGTAGGTAGTATAAAAACAAGTAATATTATGAAAGAAAAGTACAGTAACATAGAGAAGCTAGAGTATCCCTTGATTCTTGTGGGAATATGATTATAACTATGTTTGAGAAAGAGAGAGAGGAAAGAGGAGAGAGTATGATGAATCTACTCCATGGGTAGGCAAATGGTTTTGTAATCATGCATCGTTTCCCTTTGTAGGTTTACGGTAAACTTTATCATCACCTGCACAGAACTCCATGAAGTTACCAAGCCTTCTCATCTCATCTTGGAAACTGTTGGATTGTTTATTTAATGATGCTGGTGATGGCTATCTTGCTCAGCGTGGGTCGTAGCAACGACTTCCCGGCAAAATGGGGGATCATACTACGACCCAAACTGCTCTGAATTCTCCTACGATGCACAAGATTACTGTTCTGACAGTTCTTCTGAAATATGCGCAGGTATGGAGGATCAACCCCACTCCAATTGGGAGAATCTGCTGGAAATCTGCATCGCAGAAGTCTTCGAATATAGAAAGGTGACAAACCAGCGGTTGAAAAATCTAAAAAGAAATACAAACACCTTGGAAAGAGGGTTGGCAACCCTTGTTACTCAAGTCCAGATGCTGGAATTTAACCTTGGGATCCTAGCCACGTCCATAGGAAGCAGGCACACCCCAGGTACGCTTCCTAGCCTGCCAGAGGTAAACCTGAAAGGAAAGTGCCACGCCGTGCAGCTGCGTAGTGGAACTACATATCAACCTCCGGAGGCAGGAGACCTAGGCAGGGGAAGAAGGGAGGCAGAGAAGTCGCTTGGTAACACGTCTGCCAAAGAAGTGGGGCGGTCCGCCCCACCCCAACACGGCGACCCGCTGTCTACACCCCAGCAGATCGAGATAGACTCTGGACTGGCCACTGATGAAATCCCGGCGGCCGCCGCACCCCATCGCGGCGGTCCACCGGCTGGGCAGCAGCAATCAGACAGACACCCCACATAGCAGTGTTACCGTCCCGTATCCTCAACGATTGAAGAGCAAGAAACTTGACGCTCGGTTTGCCAAATTCATGGAAGCAATGAGCAAAGTCCACATCAACATTCCACTGGTAGAGGCCCTGCAACAAATGCCCAATTATGCTAAATTTTTTAATGATGTGGTGGCAGGAAAAGGAAGTGGGGGAAGTACAAGATAGTGGGCTTAACAGAGAATTGCAGTGCTATCGTCCAAAAGGGAATACTGACTCGAATTATTTAACACGAGAAATACCCGCAAGTGTACGAGGCTATCGTAGTATAGGCAAGTCAAGAGTATCGTATTCACAGAGACAAATTGTGCAACTCAAGTACCACGAACCGATTTTGACTACTATCTAGAGAATCCGGAAAGGTTGGTTTTGATTTTGAAAATCAAATAAACATAAACAAGCTAAAAGCACGCAACAAAGAAAAGTTTCAAATAAGAGAACACGGTAGAGCCTTGGATCCAACTACAATGAACACGATGCGAACAATTCAACAACTTCGATTACTCAATTAAAGTCTCTAGGATTACTAGGAAAGCCGCTAGTTTAGGCTAAGCCCTCTCTCGAGTGCACTCAACCAGTTGATTAATCATTAATATTGAAGTCTCCTTCTAATACTTAACAATTAACTCCTTAAAACAAAAGGCTCAAGCCCTCACTCTAGAATTCCTTCTCTCGAATGCAAATTATCTAGGTGTTGTTCATTCTTTTATCAATCCTAATTAGGTATCTCTCGATTACTCAAAACTAGGTCAACAAACCCAATTGGTAGCTAAGCAATTTAATTGAAAAGGCACAAGAACGAAACAAAGAAATCACAAGAGCAAAGGTAATCAAAAGTCCTTGAATTAATCAAAAGCGTTAATTGTAGTCTTCACCAAAACTCTACAAAAGATTTAGCTACTCATATTCAATGCAAATTCACAAGAAGAATCCATAGAAAATGAATTGGACATAGGAAAACTATAAACTACTCCCAAGAGTGGATTAAATGACAAATCGTCTTCATCTTCAATCTTGTTGATGATTGTGACTCTCCGTCTCTTCAATCTACTCTCAAAACCTTTGAAAAACTCTTATGGGGCGTGTGGAATCTATTTTGAAGTCGAACCCTAGGTCTTATTTATATCCGGGGCGAAAAATGCAGCAATTGCAAGGCAGCAGTGTTAACATGCCCGACCAGCAGTGTAAACATGCCCGACCGGGCGTTTTGCTCAAGATCCCGAAATTGCACAAAACGCCGGGGACAGTGGATACGCCCGCCAGGAGGCGAAGATGTTGGGACTACCGCAGCGGAAGACACGGAAACCAAACAGGTCCTTGACCGGATCTATTTAGGTGATTATGCATTCGACTCCAATTTCATGCAATTAACATAGATCTATAGATATAACATCAAATAAACACATAATCATGCAATTTGATGTAGATTCGATTGTTACCTCATTTTGATCCATCATAGGATCGAAGTTGCTAGCTGCACCACCCGGAGATCCTTGGTTTATCGACCGTGAATCTTCCAACCTATTCCCTAGTCCTTGATCATCCATCCGTGTGGGCGGATCTTGAATAATCAATAATAGTCTTGAAGAGATCTAGAGAAACCCAATCACAAACTCGATAATGTCTTGATCTAAGCCTATGAATTAGGATAGAACAAGAACAAAACAAAACCCTAATTCTCCCACGTGCCAAGGCACGAAAACCGAGGCAAGGAGAGAGAGAGAGAGCCGGCGACGGCTTCTAGGGTTTAGGGGAGGAGTGTTGTGAATGAATGGTGTGCTAGGGTTTCCACATCTCATCACTATTTATAATGGACTTGTTGGGCTAGGTTGGGGATCCATGGAATGACTTAAGTGTTGGGCTCACCCATTAGATAAATTACAAATTAAATCAAATGACCCATGATTTAATATATTATCAATGGAATATTATTTTGTTCCACTAAAGAATAATATTGCACTCCCACTTAAATCACCAAATTACAAATAACTTGGGTCCATTTTATTTTATAATATTTTCCGCGTTTAAGATTATCTTGATCCGTCAATTTAATTCTTTTGTCTGCTATGTGACTAGAATTAAATTAATTCTCCAAAGAGTTTTTCTAGTTTGAAACTTTATTTATTATTCGTGGAATAAATTCCAACTGCGCAGATTTCTGAATAATAAATTCCTCTTTCA
>NC_062965.1:41130433-41174269 GCF_023119035.1 Salvia hispanica
TGGGTTGCCATTATTGATACAATAGAAAATCTACTTCACAAAAATACCTAGATCAATCACCTACAAATTGGGTAAATTCTTGGGAAATGGATCACAAAATACATGGATCCATATCACGAGTATTTCATTACATGGTCTTGAAAACAGAATGAACGTCTCCTCAAATAAATCAGAGTTGATGGTGAGATTTTACAATTCACACATTACAAAGACACAGCGGAATAAGTCCTTACTAAACGACTTCGTGTATGAAGACACGAACCGTTGGGAGATCAACTTGATTGTTTAACAACATCGACTCCGATCATCACTCCATCCTCTTGACGTTCAACCTGCACATTTATAAATACATGCAGGGCTGAGTACTTGGTGTACTCAGTGGACACGTGCCGAAAACAAAACATACATTATATAGTTGTCAAGCCATCACAGTAACACACGGGGGTTTTTCTTAAAATGCCCGAGCTTACTAAGTTCTTTTGTGAGCTAAAAGTTCGACTACAGACTAGGTTCTGTCATAAATCCTCACTCATCATTCATCATTCATCGTTCATCATTCATCATTCACCATTCATCATTCATCGTTCATCGTTCATCGTTCATCATTCATCATTCATCATTCATCATTCATCATTCATCGTTCATCGTTCATCGTTCATCGTTCATCATTCATCATTCATCATTCATCATTCATCATTCATCATTCATCATTCATCGTTCATCATTCATCCTTCATCATTCATTCCAGTCAAGTGTCGCTCCAACGGTCACCCATCATTCCATGACAATCCAAAGACAATCATCAAAGCAAAACATTTATGGCATGACAACAATTTGAAAAGAATCATAGCTCCATTTTGAGAAAAGATGATTTTTCATAATTTCGCAAGTATTTGATTTATATCCACACTAGTGTGCTGGATAAAGAAAGCCCACCTGATATGCTTATTCTTCAATTCAATTATTCGCCTTGACCTCACTTGCCCTTTGAGCATTTTATCCTTTGAAAATAAATAGCGCGACGCGCTAATTAGTATTCGAACTATTTCTCCTTAGAAAGAATGCATGTACCCTATGGCATAGCACCTATATCCTTAGTCTTGTCTCATAGAATCTCTAGTCCTTTCTCGGGCTTCATTAAGTTGTAGGATTTATTTGTCCACTTAAACTAAATTCGGAGAAGTACCATTATCTTTAAAATAATTACTTGAGCATTTAATATGGATTCTTGGAAAATCCTTTCTTAAATCTTTTCTTTGAATTTTCTTAAGGCCGCCCATGGCGTCGCGGGGCGTCACCGGTCGGCCCTTCGCATCTCCATCTTCATCACTTTCCATCTTTGGGAACTTACTAAATTATTCGGGAATTAATTAATTGAGCTCCAACTCAATCCTTAAATAAATTCCAACCCAACATAAATAATTCTCGGCCCAAATCATGAGTTACTTACTGGCCCTATTCTTTAATTTCAGCTCATGTGTAGGATTAATTCTTTTGGCCCAATTGAAAATTAGTAGTGGCCCAACAAAATTTAATGAGGACCCAAATATACTCCTTTCCTTATCAATCGGCATTTCTCCCCCAAATCACCTTCATTCTTCCCAAGAGGAAATCCCTAAGTTAGGAAATCAGCGGCACCTCCTCCCTCTCTCTCACGCCTCCTCCGGCGAAAACTACACCGCTCCGCCTCCTTTCTCAGTTTCCCCTTCTCGACTCATCCTCAAATTTGATTCTGGGATCCTAGATCGAAGACTTCGAGAGGCAGCGCCTCCTTTCTCCCTTTTCCAGCGAAGATCGTCGCTACCCCGACGGGAACTCGGAGTTCCGCCGCGTGCTGGTTCTCACACCAACCTCTACTTCGCGTCGCGGGCAGAAGCTCCTCTGCGTTGCGGCTCTCCGTCGCTGCTGCCAGCGACCTGCATTGCTCTCTGCGTTGATTTCTCTATCCGGTGAAGTCCCGGTTAGGGAGAAGGCGTCGCCTCTCCTTCCGTCGGTTTCCCTCTCTCGCTCGGCGAAATCACCGACAGAGAAGTGTCGCTCCTCCATGAGCAGTCGTCTCGTTCTGCCGCTCGCGTCCGCCCCTAGTCGCTCGGCTCCCCGGTGCTCGCAGCACCGCTGCCGGAGTCCGGCGGAGGCCGTCGCTGCTCCTCAAGGCTCCTGCTACTGCTGCTGCTGTTCGGGCGAGACTCAAGGTGCGTCACCGTCGTTCGTGCTATTGCTCCAGCGGCGTCGCCGCCTCCTCGCGATAAAGCTAAGTCTTCTTTCCCCCTAACCCCTTAATTATTCTGATTTGCTTTGTTGTTCTACTTGAAGGCAGTAGCTATATTGAGGAATTGTTTTATATCATGATGTTCTAAAGTTTCGATCTTGGGAAACAATTAGCTCACTGGAACGAGCTCTTGGTAGGGGAGTTACTTGACATGTTTTTACTTGATATTTGGGCAGTAGCTATGGCAACTGATTATTCGTTGATCCTATCGCTATGATTTGTCCTACGTGAGCATGCTGCCTATGATTCTAAGTTTTGGAAATTTCGTGGCGTTCTAACGTGATGCCGAGAATGGTATCGAGGGGATTACCTTAACGTTGTTGAATCCTCCTCGGTGGTGGCTGTCCTTGCCGTCACCACTCGCTGCTCCTTCCTCTCCTCTTCGCCGCCTCGCGCTTGGTGTTGTGTAGAATTGGTGGTGATGAAATGTGGTGGTGGGGGGAGGTGAGGAGAGGCTGCTTAAATGGTGCTAATCTATTGAAAGCTAGGTTTGGGACATGGAGCCAAAGGCTCCTATTTTGAGCTTGTTAGCTCTCTTACTTTCGAGCTTGATGATTGTGAGATTCTTGCCGTTTTGGTGATGGTGGCTGATCTTCTTGGCTGATTTCTCGGCCTTGATCGATAGGGAGATGAGAGTTGGTCTCATCTTCTACTTTTGGGCTTGTGTAGGAGCTCGCTCTCCAATGCCCCTTTGTCTCGACTCCCTTTTGATGTTAGAAGAGATGGTGACCAAGATTTTCTTACCTCATGCTCTATCTTGTAGCTCTTCTAGCTATATTACCCATTAAATGTTCCATCTCTTTATTTAGCTTGTGCTTCCCTCTCTCTTTACTTGTGTGACACTTTCTAACCCCAATTTGGTGTAAACTTTGTAGGTACATGGAGGCATTCTTGGAGCTTGTGGAGGCCGAAAATCGAGAATGATGGGAATGAGGGAAACACTTCGATTTAGTTGCTCTATTTGGCTAGTATCCGAATATTGTAGTTTGGCATCTTTGAAATGCTAAGTTGTAGCTTCCACTTTTGTATTTTCCACATGTAACTATTATGTAGCAAAATCTCACACCTCTCAATAAGATTGTATAGCCCTTTTCCATTGTGTAGCCCTTTACCATTAATCTCTTCAATATATGTAAATCCTCTTCATAAAGTATTGTGCTAATTTATCCTCTTTTTCTTCTTCCAATAATTGTAGTTTACAAACTTAAATTTCTTGCACTTTAATTCCAATCGTCCTTTCGTAAATTTTTTTTTTATACTCTAACTAGTGCACGAAAACTCGGGATGTTACAACAGGTGAGTCGTCGCAAGGTGGGGGAGGAGGCGATGGATGTTGAGGGACGAAGGACGGTTTGGAAAGAGGAAGAGTACACTAAAGGCCTGGGTCTCGGTTGTAGATGATCCCATTCGGTCGAATAATCAAAACATCGACGGGATGTGGGCTCGCATCCTAACAAGCTACGAATTATTTAAGCCGGAAGGTATTAAGTATCACAAGTCTGAAAACTCCGGAAACAATGGGAAAGGATAAGCGTCGCCATCTCCAGATTTGCTAGCATCTACTAGAACAACTCCTGCACGATGACCAGTGGCATGAGCTTAGACGATGTGAAAGAGTTTCGTACCGGCAGTTCCCCGAGGCCAGACGGTTCAGGCAGTTTAAGTACTGGGACGCCTATGTACAACTGATCGACTCCCCCAAGTTTCGTGCCAGGATAGAGGCTGGCTGGCCGAAGCGGACGAGACTCAATTACTCCGGCGATTACAGTAGCAGTGTTGGTTCCCACGACCTCGCCAACGATGTCGAAGAGACCCCTCCACCAGTTCCCCGCCATCGTCACCCGGTTGGGTAAAAATCGGCAATGTGGATGTCTGGAGGAGCTTCAAGTGGGCTCTCTGAAGTCCAATCTGCTCCCAGTGCTGGGTTAACCGATGTCGTTCTTATCCAAGAGACCAAGCACCTGATTGACGTCATAGAGAAGTGGAACCCGACAACAGACCCTAAATACAAGAAATGTTTAGAGAGCCTCATCAATGAGATGAGGCGCAATTGGGGGATGAGGGTCGACGACGACGAGCCCGTTGGGGATGCCGATGCTGCCGGGGTTGGCCAAGAGGACTCCGACAAGTGAGACGGGGATGGCCGCATGTTCAAGCTTTTAGATTTTTTTTTATTGTACTAGATTTTTTTTAAAATTTTTGTTGTGTTTATTTTTTTTTATTTTATGAAATTATGTTTGCATTTTCTTTGTCTTTTGTCCAATTTTAATTTCGTATTTGTTAATTTATTTGTTGGGTTAGGGCGTTGGCTAGGCTGTTGTTTGGTTAGCCTAAGCTGTGGGAAAAGCATGATGTGGTAGAAGGAGGTTTTGGCAAGCCTATTGCTAGCCTATGGCTAGTCCGTGCCTATTGCTAGCCTATGGCTAGTCCGTCCTTGTATCATATGCATTTGTTTTACACTGTTAAAAGCCTAATGCAATTTGAATTCAATTTTGAAGTATTAGAGCAAAAATTTCTTAGATTGAGTCTATAAATACTGATTCCCATCAATCAAAGATGTAAAATAAAATTAGTTTGCAAATTTAGTTGTAGTACATATTCAATTTTATATTTTCTCTCTCTGCCTTCTTGGCACTGACATAAATTAATTTTTTTTTTTTTGCGGAGAATTCCTGAGAGTCGGTATAAAATGAAGTGGAAAAATATCAATAGCTCAGTTAAATGAACTCTACTTATCTATCTTTCTTTTATTTACTCTAGTCGGTATGAAATGAAGTGGAAAAATATCAATAGCTTTATCTTTCTTTTATTTACTCTAATGTATTATTATATATTTTGTGAATTTTGATCCTATCTATTACATGAAAAGACAATAAGAAATATATAAAAAACTATCAAAAAAAATCTTCTAATTTTTTGCAAAAGCACTAGCACACTGCTAAGTGAGGATAAAATATACGGAGTTGAGAATGGAACTTTTATTTATTTTTCATTAGTTAACGATCACAAAATGTGAGGAATTCATAAAATCAACTTATATTAACAATAGTTATGGATATAAATGTCATCACATCAAGAAAATATATAAAGGATCCGGAAATTTTCAACAAGCGGTAAGGGGAAATATTTAGTTGAAATACTAAAAATTTAATTAGATACAGAAATTCAGATATACAATTTTAAACTACAATATTATAAGTTTGAAACCAAAAATCATAAGAAGTCGAAATAGGAAAAAAAAGAAAGAAAAGAAAGAATCTTTACCAACGGCAAAATTGGCTGTGAGGCACCACAACAAATTTGAAAAATTATACAAAAAATTATTTCTGTTAATACGTCGACTTAGTTTTGGCTATACTAATCTATATAGAAACAAACAAATTATAAAAAATGCAATGATATAAAACAACAAAGAAAAGAAATCGTTTTTGTGACACAAGTTGTTCCAAAATTATAATTGTTGGTTGTATATCTGTATTTATCTTAAATATGTCTTTTCCAGAATGGGTGTTTTTTGATGCCAAAAACCCGGGTTTTTAACCAATTTTTCCATTGATCTATTTCATAGCCCGGAAGTTTCTTGTTTGCTAATTTCGAATGAACCATTCCTTGTCTTTCAAAAGAATCCTTTATTTTAGACTTAAGAAAAAGGTGTATTTTTTGATATTGAACAATAGATCTTACGGAGTTACTAATTTGGATTTGTGATAATTTGTAAAATACATATGTTTGTGACATGTAGGATAAGTTATAAAAAATACATGAATTTTCTTTAATATTACTGATCTTATCAAGTGACTTTTTTATAGCCGAAATTAGCGAAATTGAAGTTTTCTTTTTTAAATTAATTTTTGCTTCTTTTCTTTGATTATTGCTATCAATAAATTTTTTTGTTAATTTAAGAAAAAGTTCTATATTTATTCTGGGAATATTAACGATAGATACAAATATATTTGTGTAGATTTTTTCAATGAATTTTTTTAAAAGGGAGGGTAATTTACGGATTAATCGAGGATTTCTTCTTTTTAATATTTGCCATTTTTGCAAATCTTTTAAAAGGGAGGGTAATTTAGGACTAAGGTTTTTAATTCTTGTAGTTACTTTTTTTTTCTCTTTTGAGATTCTTTCTATTTGATTTCGGATTGTACTTGTTCTATCGGTGAGATCTTATTTTTTTTTCTTTCAATCGAGAATTTGTCCAACTCGGAGATGCAATTTGACTAAATGATTTGTGAATCATCTCATTGTTTCTCATGGAATCTTTTTCTTCTTTAAGTTCTTTCAATTTATATACTTCTACTTCTCTTAGTCTAAACAATAGAATTGGATTTACTTTTGAAAGTTCTTTTATTATTTTTTTTAGGAAAAAAATACTTCCAATAAACCATTTTTTGATTTCTTTTGAAACCTTTTGAAGTAATTTTGTTTTCTAGAAAATACTTCATTTTAAATTTTGCAAATTTTTTTTTGAATTCCTTAAAAATTGGTGTAAAAAAAGGACGTTTTCGGGGCGGACCAAAAGGAAGTTCCGCTTCCATTCCCCAAATTGTTAAAAAACAAAAATCATCTTTTTATTTTTTCTTTTCCATTAGATCTTTCCTGGAAATCCTCAGCCCATTCAGGAAGTTCGAATAGGAGTATACGACCAATATTTTTTGTAATTATTAAAAAAGGTAATAGAATACTTTTTCTAAAAATAGATCGAGTTAGTAACATACAACCTCTTACTACTTGCGCAAGTGGAATGCTATCCTAGGCCTCTACTATCTCTATTCATACATTTTCTTTTCTTTTGTTCTTTTCTTTTTTTTTTTCTTCTCATTTTGTTTGTTCTTTTGCATACTCTACTATGTTGAATGCTTTTCCCTAACCCACCCAATTTTGAAAAAAAAGTTTAATCAATGCGGAGATATTAAAAGAAAAAACAGGGAATTTTTGTAGTCTTTCAAAAAAAAGGAAGGAGTGCGCATTTGCTTGAAACAACTCTGAAATAACTATTTTACGTCTTTGAGCTCGCATAGAACCTTTGATTATACCCCGCCGAAAGTCTGATTGTTGTGAATAACGTACCAAAGCCACTTCGTCTATTTCATCGGGCATATTAGTATCGGTAATATTAGAATCACTATTCTCCCTGTTAGCAGTAAAAATCACTACACGTTTGCCCTTTCTTGAACGAATTTGATGATCTATTGGTAGGTTTTCTTGATATTCTCATGACTGTTGTTCTAAATCGGTAATTATTCTGTATGACCGTTGGGGTATTTTTTTACTGATTTTTTTTATCGATTTTCTGCTAATTTTTCGACCATCAAAATTGGTTTGAGTTAAATTTTTTTTAAAACTTTTTGTTCCTTTTTCGGAATCTATTCTTCCTTCTGAAAATAAAAAAGGATCTTTCAGGGTTAGATTGGGAGATCCTGATTCTCTAACAAATTACACGTCCATTTTGAGGATTAAATGGTTTACATGTATCAAATAAAACCCATAGAGCTTGAGAATTTACTTCTGACGAGAGCTCGAAGAACATGAGATAGGTCATGAAAACAGGATGAAATTTTAAAAAAAATTCCGAATAGCAATGAATGATATCGTTCAAACATGTCGAGGCCTAAAATAATCAGTTGTGGCAGGATTTAGAAACATAGACATAATGTCATGAAGTAGCACTAAAATGGTTCAACGACATCATGTTATTGAAAATTAGAATCACATCAATGGATTCGCGGTTTGTTAAAGGCAACTCAAAGTGAATGGAACTTTTTAGAAATTTAATACGATCGACCCGTTAAGGAAGAAGAGAACATGATAGCCTTAACTTGGTGTTGAAGAAATAAAAATCATTGAGTATGAAACAATATATGTAGTGAAACCGAGCTAAAAAGAATTTCACTTCTGCCAGAAAGAGGTGAACCAAAGTTCCAAGAAGAATATTCCATCCTTTGAAGAAAATATGTCTGGAGATGTAATCATATTGAAGGTCATAACTGCAAACAACTTTAGGATTAAAGTTCAATGACGGAAGCTCATAAAATCAAAACATCGTCCTTATGATGAATCAAACGAGACTACTCAATCAAGATATCCAAAGTTACAAAGGCAAACACCAACTTTCGAGACAAGTGACTCATGACTCGATATATGAAAAGAAATAATGGGTATTACTTGAAAATTATGAGTCCAACAAGGTCTTAGATAAACAAGGGCTCACTGTTAATCGAGAGGTTCCGAAAAAATTTCTTAGGATCCAAGTAAGTACTGTTGACTAAAAAGAATCGTTCATTCTAGCTACGAAGGTCTCACTCCCTCGCACATTTTTTCCGAGCCTGAATATGGCAACGTCGTTCTATGAAACCGTGAATTCCAAGTTGAGATTCATCGTATCGTCGAAATTAATAACTATTTTTGATGGTCGCATCTTCAAAGTCTTCTTCTTGCCATGTCACATAGTCATTTTCGATTGCCATTATACACGTGGTCTTAATGTGTCATAAACGTTGTCGTATTTGTGTCGCGTCGCCACTTTAGCATGGTATGCAAGACTGCATAATTTTATTAGATCTTAGGTATGATCTCACCATTGTAAGGATACACCAAAGTTCGAAATATATATTTTTTTGTTGGTTCTATTACTCAGGAAAGTGATATTGCGGTTGTCCTCTTACAACTAAGTTCTAGCCTACTACTTAGGCACTTGATAATTTCAAGCATAGCTTGAAGTCTCATACTTCAACATATATTCGATCATTACTTAAATGCTATTCAAGCTTCATAGGGCTTCTACGTTCGCAACAAAGTTCAAAAATTTCACATTTCACTCTCATAGTGATTCTATACGATACCTTGTACTTCATCGGTCATATATTATCACCACATGAAACTTCATTCATACATAGCACAATCAAGCATGTTTATCCCCAAAAGTCATATGACGTTCCATAGCATAACATCCATCGTATATTAATATATGTAAGGATTAACACTTAGTCAATGCATCATCCACAAAATCGCATTTCCAACTTCATGTAGTTCAAGTCCATCTATTTCACAATCACATAATTGCAACTACACACACGTCATACTTCGCCTTCACATTTTCAAAATCATATAATTTCAACCAAATCTGCATTAGAATTTTCGCCTTCCAAGTAATCAACATGTACGTCCTTCAAGTTAAATTTGCAGTTTGAACATGTAATAACAAATCTCAACATCAAGCAACACGTGTTCACAATCATACTTCAATATGTGATACATCATGCCTCATTATTAAACAAAAGCAATTACACATTCTCATAGTGTCTCCCGTTTCATAACTTCACCACATTTTCCAAAAGCTATAGTATTTACTTCACATTTCCCATAGGAGTTGCTTCGTAGCAGCCAAGTAATCACAATCATGCTTCACGTTTCACAATACTTATGCATTCCCGATCATATAGAATTATATCTATCCAAACTCATAGCAGTTCAACATATATTCGCAGAAATTCTCTATCGAGCCAAATACAAATTTTCGTGCATAACAATATTCATTATATTCGGCATAGTCGCATTAAGCACTATCACGTTCATGTATATACATCATTTCACACTTCAAGCAATAATTTCAAAGACGTCATATTAACTTTGATTCACCATAACTGTGAAAGCACACCCCTGGAATTCTCTTATCTCATCTGTTTAATCTCTGTGTTTTTATCTGTAATTGTTATTTGCTCTTGTGTTTACATCTTTTATTTTCAAAAACCAAAATTTCATTTTTCTGAATAGTAGAAGAAGCTTAGTAGAAGGTACATAGTCTATGATAGTTTTCCATGTGCTTGATATCCGAAACTGACCATTAGCTATATTAAATATACTCTGTATACTTGCAGGTTTATTTAGTGTTAAAAAAAGTGCATCACACCTCTTGCACGACCGCCCTTCTAGGAGGGTATAATAAATGCGGGCGATCGCGACCTAGGCGGACTTAAATGCAACAAAGAACATAAGCTAGAGTTTCATTAAAAGGGTTTGACCAAAGTATTTAATGAACGGTAGATCTAGTATAGCTAAAGGTCAGTACCGGGATATCGAACACAGGGAATAAGATTGCAACTGTCTATCATATACTAAGCGTCATATACTATCTAGAGACACACATTATTTTTGGTTTTTGGTTTTATAAACTAGACATAAATATAAATAAATAAAATAAAATAAAATAATACAAAACAGGCTAAAGAATGTAGAGTTTTAGGATCCAACTAATATAACCTAGTGATGATTAATCTCATAGAACCTTTACCTTTATGTGTCTCCAGGATTATTAGGAAAGTCGCGATTATCAGATAAGCCCCCTCTCGAGTGTACCTATCCAGTAGATTAGACTCTAACTATCAAAGTCTCCTTCTAATAGATTAGATTCTAACTCCTTAAGTTCCTAAGACTCAAGCCCTCACAAAGGGTCCCCTCTCTCGAGTGCAGATAAACCTATGTGTTGTACCCGTTCCTTTTACCACGTAAAACTAGCTATCTCTCGATTAATCTAGTTAAACGGACATAGTTCTAAAGTTGGCCAGACAAAAGAACAATAAAAGCACAAGAACAAGCAAAACAATCACAAGAGCTAGGAAAAAGTTCAATTCAATAAATCAAAACATGTTCATAATAGTCTTCACCAAAAACCATACAAAAGATATTTAACTACTCATAGACAAGTAGTAAAAATCAATAAAAGTACTAGACATGAAAGAAATAGATAAAACCCAAGGTTGAATCTTCAATCTTCAGTCTCTCTTGCCTGGATCTGCAGAGCTCCGCTCCAATGGAAGATGGATGAATTGATGTGTGGAATATGGAATGGAAGAATGTGTAGAGGGGAAAGGATTGGAGGTTCTGAGATGGAGATTGTGAATTAGGTTTGGGTATTTATAGGCTAGAAAAAGGGTTTAGGAATGGTAAAAATTATCCTCCAAGAAATATAAAAGATATTTTTTTCGAATTCTTCAATTAATAGGAGAGATTTGAGCAATAATTTATTCCTTCCTTGAATTTTCGCCTAATTTCCGTCAGCTTTGACTGCACTGCGCAATGTCCGTAGAATAGTCATAACTTTCTCCACAAAACTCCGATTGAGACGTGCGAGATGTCCACGCGAAGCTCTTTCGAAGACGAAGAGAATGATATGAATTAAGCGGAAATTCAAACTCCGATTGGACTTCAAACTCGCTGGAAGAATGGGCTCGAACAGAGGCTACTGCACCTTGGTCTTTTTGCACCTTTTTCTATCTTTTTCTATCATTTATCAACAAACACATTAAAAATACCAAATGTATACCATATGCAATTTAAGAACAAAATTTGCATGATTGACATTTAAAACGAGTCAAATCTAGCCCTTAAAAATATGCAAAATCCGTGTTTGTCACAGAGCCACAAGGGATAGGCACGACAAAACAAATCACGGCATGATATCACATATTTCATTCTCATCAATAAAGATTTAGGACGTTGTCCTTATTTTAAAAGAAAGCCCATCTCGACGGCTTAGATCTCAAGCACTCTCTTCCCCTTGCTATCACGTTGAGAGCGCAAGTTATCACCTTTAAATTATGTGTATCACAAATCAGTCTCAATCATCGATTCAAAAATCATGCATGTCCCCAATGTTTCCCTTTTCCCATCGATTCGTTTTATATTATCATTCAAAATCTAGACATGCTCATCATATCAATTTCATTCGCACTACAACTCCAGATCTATCATCAAATCATGTCACGCATGAGTGTTCTTCCACACACATCACACGCACACACACAAACACACACGCACGCACACTGATGCACACACATACACACGTACATCACTTCCCATTCATCAATTGTTTCCCCTTTTCACTCGATCTATATGCGTGAGGGTACAAGAACACCGTTTAATTGGTTAGATGAGAAAAGATAGATCAAATACCTCTTCTTGATAGAAACGATCGGTAGAAACAAAGTATAATCTTGGTTCTTCAACAATTCTTGAGGCTTCAACTTGAATTCTTCTCAAAAGATGAGGAATAATTGGAGAATAATAGAAGAAAAATTGAGAGAGAGTAGGAGAGAAAAGGCGTGAGGGAGAGAGGGAGTAGGCGTGTAGTTTAGTGGCTAGGGTTAGGTTTTCTCCCATGTATATATAGAGTATGATAATTAAATCTCATAATTAAATAAATAAAAGATTTGGGATGATTTGGTGGTGGAAGTTGGCGTGAATTGTATAGAGAAAATAAGGAGTATTCGAATTATATGCTATTTAATTAGCATATGATTTAATTTGGTATTTCACGGATTAGAATAAAATAACACGGAGCAAAATAAAAATAATAAATCCTCCCAATAAATAGAGAGTAGGCGATTTTTATATATTCTCCCACAAGGAATTAAATTCAAATCCTAATTTAAGTAGGATATGGTAAGATTTGCTAGGATATTTATATTTATTCATGGAAGGAAATAAATAAGGAATCAAATAATATAATAAACAATTCCTTCTTCCCTTAAATAGGAGATTTTCGAAATCTCCATGTATAAGCATAGGGGTCGAAAATTTCATGGAAGAAATAGAGGATAATCGGACTTTGGATTTAATTTGGATAATTATCCCAAGCAATTAATTAAATACAAGAAAAATAGGATTTCTTCTCCAACAATAATAGGGGTCGAAAATTCCAATTAAATACTGATGCTCCTATTTAATCTCACTCATCTCTTAGGAAAAGATTCTCCCCAATATATTTCACCCCGCATCAAATATTCATACAGTAATGTCACAAACTTCAATCATTTTCACTTTCACCTCATATTCTCAACACATTGACCTTTCAACAGCCACGTCATATATTTCACATCTTTGACTATTCAACATTCACGTCATATACTCAACATATTTGACTATTCACATAAATCTCAACTCCAAGTCGCAATTAGGTCATAAAGAAATCATGCAATTAATTCACTCATCATTTAATCCACATACTTCATAGCACTGAAAGCATTTAATGCAAAATTTTATGATTCGAAAATTAGGGTTCAGAAAAGTGGGGCGTTACACCTCTTGTGTGAATTTATACTATTTTTTTGCACATTAACAATTAATTTGTGCATATTATCTGTTAAAACAAGGTAAACTAGCTAGTAACCAAGACACAAACTCGGCTCTTCCGTAACGCTGGACAGAGGGAGCATTAATTGTTGATAAAGTGTTGTATGATTAATGTATAATTTAAATAAGTATGTAGGTATGATTAACAAAGTATAACCAATATATGAATATAAAATATTCTTTTTGAGTTTGAATTTTATGCAAATAGTTGAAGTTAAATTACTTTTTTAATGTGACATATATTTAAAAATAAGTTTAAGCGTAATGTAAATAGTTGCAGCGGATACCCGTTTGACATGATTCAGCGAATACCCGTTTGACATGATTCATAATAGCATTCACACTGGCATTCTTTAACTAAAGAATGCCATACACTATTAATGGACCCCTACCCACGTTTTTTTTTCCATCCCCTAACTAAGAAGTTCACAACGCATTGAACAATCCATTACTTCCACAATAGTACAATTAATAAAAAAAATTTCATTAATAATAATACTTCATTAGAAAAACTCAAAAATGACATTACAAGTTCTAAAAAAATTAGAAGTTACATAATTTAAATACTAAAAATTAAAAACTGCATTATTTGAAAATCCTAGAAATTAAAAATTGCATAATTTAAATCCTAAAATAAAAATTTACATACATAATTCGGGTCTCAAAAACAAAAAAATGACTGCGGCGACTGGGGCGGTATGAATTGAGGTTGGAGGGCGTCAATTATCTGGTCATGCACAAGCACAACATGTTGCGGATTCATCGAGACGTGTCAGTGCTAAGTGGAGAATGCATATAGCCTAATAAGGTGTGTGGATTAGGAGTAGGAGGGATAGGAGGGATAGGAGGGGGTGGACCTTGGGGGGGCACTTGGGCTTGGCTATGTCTACCCATGCAGCTAGCTTTCGCTGCTTTCCTCCCAGGTGGACGGCGGTGCAAAAAGGCCAAATGAGCTCCAGCAAACTAGCTTGCGACCTCGACCATTTGGAGGTGGAGTCCGAGGAAGATTGGATGCCACCCGCCCAATTATCCAGATGGCGAACCTTCTTCCAAGTATAGACATGCTTGACGGGTCTCGACATGACCGCAGTCATAATGTCGGCTTTGATCGTTCCGCTGCCGCTCGTCCTTATTTCATTGATGTACCACCCGTTGAATTTTTGGATTTGCTCGCAAGCTTGGACAAAATGATTACTTAGCATACTTACGTTGCGCTGCACATTTCCAGACGACCATTTTGCGTTGTATCTTTGGGTGATCCTTACCCAAATCATCTTTCCAGAGTGGTTGGTTCAAACAAGTGCAAGAGATCTTCTGAGGTGCTAACACACCCCTCGAATAATTTATCGATCTCAACCGGACTGTACGGAGTGTCGATGTTGAATTCCGACAAATTGGAGCCATCCCCGGGGGCGTTGTTGCACTCTTGGATTTGGGACAACGGCTGCATCAGGGCGTCCACCAAAATTGCCCCTAGGGGGGCGTTCTGCAAGTCCGCGTGTAAGGTTGGGTACACGTCCGGAGTTGCCGAGCTTTGTCTATCCGGAGTAGCCCGGCTGGGGTATATCTAGCGTAGGCGTGCTCCACTGGCTCCAATTGTCCCAGCCACCGGAGTTGCGCGGGGGTTGTTGGCTGGACATGTTTGCACAATTGTTGTTAGAAAAATTTGAGATGGAGAATGGAAAAGTTTTTTTGGTTAAGATTTGTGGTATTTACGGATGAAAGAGGATGAATTTTGGAGTAAAAAAATGAAGAAAAAACGGTAGTATTTGGGGAAGTGGGAATTTTTTTATTATTTCTGCATTTTCGGATTTTTTTAATAAAAATATTAAACAGTTCTAATTGATGCGCATTTGCAGGCTGGTTAGTGGGCGTCACGCTTGTTGAGGGTGCTGATTTTCTTATAAAGATTTAGTCTTATAATAAGTTTGATTGGATATGAATTAAAACATATTTCAATAAGATGTCGTATTACATATCTGATAATCCTTTCATCATCCAGAATGCAAGGAGATTTTGTGATAATGCCACGTTTGTTCCTTTAATGTGTATGGTTTTGCTGGAGCTTGTTTGTGGGAAGGTAGTATATTTATGGTACTGACAATACAGAATATGTAATTACTAATCCTAAAGAGAACGTACTTTCCGAGGCAGCCCAAAATTTTGGTAGACTCTGATCTCACCTTCTAAACTTGCTGTGACTATGACCATGCCCCATGCTGTGGCCTGAGCCGTCTGACCTCCAATATGACAAAAAGAGTGGGAGGACAAAGATTGGGATCGTGTAGCACCTAAGGCAGACGGTGGTGGTGATTCGTGATTACTTACGGAGGCAGACAAAGATCTGGATGTGTTAATAACTCCAATTCCAGGATCTACGGGAGGAGAATGATCATCGTCTTCACAATTTGGAATATCCTCATTTTTCTTGGGTAGTGGGGGCAAATTCCTTCTTTTACTTGTGTCTACTAACAATTTTGAATGCCTCTTTGAATGTATTTCTACAGATGGTGGTTCATTCGCCGTGCTCCCCCCGGGCCATGCAACTGCGACGGTTACATCTTTACAATGGAAGTGCTCGTATGCCTTTACAGTAAGTTTACTCTTCTTTCCCCCACTTGGATTTTTGGACTCTCCGACCTTCCATATATAAACCTGAGAGTCTTCACTAGCACTAATGACGTGCCTTCCGTCTGGACTGAAGCTAGCCGCGCTCTGGCTACAAGTGTTACGAGACCCTGTGGTTGATAAAATGGTGAAACAAAGAACTTCTTATTGGATATGATATGGAAACATACATACATACCTCTAAATTTTTGGATCATGTCCTCTCCGTTGTATATTCGAATTCGAGAATCAGTAGAGGTAATGAGCACTTCAGATTGATTCCAAGGGGCATACTGTAGAGTGTAGACACAGAAATGCATGATAGTTTGTTAAACGAAACACAGGAGTTGAGGCATGAAGTTGAGTTACCTGAAAACCGGTGATCTTTTTGGCTGGGGCCTGAGGATGAAAACCAGGGAGTTTTTTTGCTTGAGACTTTGTCTTCATCTGGATATCCACGGTATGTTCCAATTTGTAGTCTGAGAAATAAAATACACTTTTGATAAGGCATCGCTGATATATATTTGTTACTATATGATTTGAGTGAACCGTGTTACTAACCATCAATACTATAAAATCGACACATCCCTTCTTGAGAACCAATGACAGCACCCTTCAGAAGTAAATTACAAATTAGACATGTATTTGAAGTTTATGTACTCCAAAACTAGTGGGTACCTGGCCATCGGGAGTGTAGCTGGCAGCAGTGACCATTTCACGAGAGTCTGACCAGTCTACAACCTGGCGGTCAGGTACATTCCAGATCCTAACCTTTGCATCTAGTGAACCGCTTATAAAGTAGTCGTCATCTACTGGATTGAACTGTATGCAAGTTACTGCCATATCTGGACTTGTTAGCAAAAATTGATTTGGTAAAATTAATTGCGTATAATTTTGGCATCTTACCATAGTCATTGTGTGCAAACGTCTTCAAACAACTCTTTGTTTCCAGATCCCACAGCCTCACTGTCTTGTCCATAGATGATGAAAGCAATAGCTGCAATATATTCTCAAATTATGTTAAATGATGTTGTTTTTCATCTTATTTACGAATTAAAACGAATAAACTCAAAATTATACCTGAGATGTAGACCATGATAGGTCCAATACATCATCTTGGTGACCTTGGAATGTGCAGAGTGGTTTTTCAGAAAGGGCAAAGACAGTCTCTGGCACATTGACGTAGTCGGGGATGGAGTTTGCTTTTTTCCTATTAATTATACTCTTCTTCTTGGACGGCATGGGCGTAATATCTGCAAGTTGAGGGCAGTCTGAGGCCGTTCTAGTCATAGGATGAACGGGTGTGGTGCTGCTGGCTGAATTCGGCATAATTTCACAATCCTGCACTTCCCAAACATGTATTAGCTTGTCTTCTCCTGCAGTTGCCAGGAAGCGAGCATTTTTACTGAATCTGATGACCCATATGGAGCCCTCATGAGCTTGTATTTCTTGAGAGACATGCAGCGCTGTGAATTCTCTGTAGGACTTGCCGTGTTGGCGAGTTTTCACCCATTGAGAGCCTGCCTTATTCTCTTCCGAACAAAGCTGCTGCTGCTGCTGCTGCTCATGTTCTTTCAGGTTTTTTGAACTTGCTGCAACCTTGATATTTTTAAGTAATGCAGCTCCCTTTCTCTTGCTATTTCTGAAACTTTTTGTGAAATACTTGTTGTGGTTCAATTTCCTAGCATCGTGGTCGTGTCCCTTGTTCTGCCGCCTCATCAGCTCCTTCACAACCCGCGACTGCCCAACAGCCTTCTCGAACTCCTCTATCGTTAGCTGCTTCCCCGTCTCAACATCACTCAGCTTATTCCACATCCCCTCTTCGTTGTACTCCTTCACAATAAACTCCTTACCGGTGTCCAGGTTCTTTATCAGAAAGAAGGAATCGAACGAGTGCTTGTTCCGTTGTGATGATCTGTTAACATCACTGGAGTATTGACACAAGCCTTTGCTTGGCGCGGATGATGTCCTGATGAGTCTTTGCTTTAATACACTACCAACTAACTCTTCTTTCCTCTGTCTTGTTCTTACATCTATGTCACTGTCCGACCGAGATCTTCCGAACACAATTGCGCTTGGATGCAAAGATGTTGAAGGAGAAGCAGAATCAACTGCTCTCGGTGTACAAGGATCGACTTTGGCACGTGTAGTCTTGGTGCTAGCCATCCGGAGCATGTCTTTGCTGCTGGCGAGGCCCATGCCTTGTAGGAGGCGCTTCCTCCGTTCCCTGATATCACCCGGCTCGGACGTCCACATGTCATAGCTAGCCAACATAAACGAAGGATTCGCCCTCGCGTCATAGCTGCTTTCGACTGAGGAGGCCGAGGAAATAGTCGAAGTGAACGACATTCGGCTATCCTCAAACTCGTCCATGTCAGAAGCCAAATCCAAAGGATTGGCACATGATATTCGTTCCCGGGTCTCGAAGAAACGGTCGTCTTCTTCGTCGTCTCCGAGGCCTTCCCAATTCATGGTGAGTTTCCTTCGACGCGCCATTGATGCACATTGCATGTGTCTAGGAATTGTGTATGGATTTTTGCAATGATAGGAAAAATAGTTTAAGAATTTTGGTGAATCTCCGACCAAATGAGAGTGCAGGGGCCGGAAATGAGGAGGAAAGGAAGGGAGGAAAACTAGGAGAGAATGAAATACAAGACGTTACATTTTTTTTGTTTAGAAATTGGCAGTGTAAAAGATAAAGAAAACAACTGGTCAATGCTTTTCTTAACTCAAACATCTCTTCACGTCTATATTCCAATGATTAATAGTATTCATGAATCGAGTTGGTAATCAATAATTTATTTATGTGTATAACTCTTATACTATATTTTTATACAATGTGACTTTAGATATATTCCATTATTAATAAGTGGGTGGTGCGCTAGTTGTATGCAACTTTTCATTTTGTTAAGATCTAAACCACCTAATTTTCTGATACATATATAAATATATAGTCATAGGGGCGCGTAACGTGAAACTACTCCCCCCGTCCGTCACTAAATGTCTCATTTTTCCTTTTCCGTCCGTCCATCAATAAATATCTCATTTCATTTAAACTATACTCCCTCCGTTCGGCGGTAGTAGAGGCATTTCTTTTCGGCACGGGATTTAAGGAAAATTGTGTGAAGTGGGTTAAATAAAGGAAGAATAGAGTAAAAAGTGAAAAGGTAGAGAGATGAAGAAAGAATAAATTAAGAGAGAGTAAAGGAAGAGATAAGAAATGTGTTGACTTTTACTATAAAAGGAAATGACTCAACTACTATGGAATGTACCGAAATGACAAAATGACTCAACTACCACGGAACGGAAGGAGTATTTGATAAGTGAGAGCCTACATTCCATTAACACATTTCACCCACATTTTATTATAAAACCAATATATAAAAGTAGGTCTCACATTCCACTAGCTTTTCTAAAACAATTTCTTAAAGCCCATGTCGATCAAATATGAGACATTTAATCACGGACGGAGGGAGTACATTTTACCACACTCCCTTCGTCCCTAAAATAATCTCATTTTGTTATTCTAGGATGTCTGCAATTTAAAGTCTTATTTATCTTTTTTTTTTCATTTTAAGTAAATGGACTCCACTAGAGGTTAGAAAAAAAAACAAAATCCGAACCGATCCAAATCAAATTTTAAAATACGGTTCGGTTTTACTCGATTTTTCGGTTCAGTTCGGTATTCGATTTTTCAGTTCGGTTCGGACGAAGAAAAAAAAACAAAAAAAAAAACCGAATAACCTAAATTTTTTAATATATTATATTACTATATGAAAAAAAACCTAACCCTGATACATATCAAGTGAGAATTGAAAGGGGACTCCGCCTCCAATTTCATTCACCACCAGAAATCACCATTTCTCTTCTCCTCCACACCATCACGCTTCCACGACGTCACCTCCTCTTTTCTATCCCTTGATTCCCCACCTCTCAACGCCTTAAGGCTTCCACGATTCTCTTCTCCACCGTTCTCACTTCTCTCAAAACTCCTCCTACATTCCACTGTTCCAGCTGCTCCATACCTTTTATGTGTGTGTGTTTGATGATGACTTAATATCATGAATGTTCTTGTATATTTATAAGAATAACATAAACACCTCTCAAATTTATTTGAGTATACGAGATTTTCCGTAAAAAGTTTGTGGATTTCTTCAATCTCGATCTTTTAATATTTCTCTCTCTTCCATTCATTTTGTAGAATTTTTTAATTCAAGAACATTTTAATTACTCCCTCCGTCCCAATTAAGTTGAGACATAACTTTTGGGCACGGAGATTAAGAAATTGTGTTGAAAAGTAGGAGATGAATAAAATAGGAAAGATAAAGAGAGAGTGAAGTAGATAGTGAAATAAAGTAAGAGTGATTGGGTATTTGGTTTTTGTTTAAAAAAGAAATAACTCAACTTAGTTGGGACATCCCAAAAATGAATACGACTCATTTTAGTTGGGACGAAGGTATTAATTTTTTATTTTGTTGTGTTATATGGAGTATAAATTAAGTGGTTAGGCCTTTATTTAAATATAGATTGTGTGATTGGTTCACCATTAGTGTTTTCAAGAGTTTACAGATATGATGCTATTCAAGGTTTTATGGTTAGAAAATTTGTCCACTTTATAGCGTTTGGTAGAAGTTTATTAAACTATGAAAATATTGTGTACTATGTTTGGTTCAATTTTGTATCATAAAATAAAACAAATGAAGAGACAATTCTACCCATGTATAATTTATCTATTGACTAAAACGCCCTAAGATTGCTTTTGACACGTAAAGTTTCAGACAATTCAATTTAATCTTAAAATATCACACAAAAATTCACCCTCTCAAACAATAAAAATTAAATAGAGAAATACAAGATCTGAAAGGAAATAAAAAAATAATTTCCTCATATTGGCCATCTCCTTCGTCTTACTCTCTCTAGCTGATTCCAATCTCAAAAATTTCCGGCGAAACTCACCAAATTTTCTTCCACTGCCGCCGCCTCAGCCCCCGTTTTTCCTTATTCTTGGTCGACTGATCGGCACATTACCTCCCCGCTGCCCGCCGTGGAAATTTGCTCGCCGCATCCCCAACTCCACAACACCAATTTGCTCGACGGGTGTTCTTCCTTCTTTGTGTAGCCGTAGTGAGTGTTTTGAACGAGAAAGAACAGTGTTTTCAAGGTTTTAGCAATTTGCCTCCTTCACTATACCAGGTTTTGGAAGAGATAGAGTTATAGCAACTCTTGTGTTAGTAAATGGAGGAATCATGAAACACGCATTGTTTATACCGGATCTTCAGCAAGTGTTTCAAGGCTACCAATCACCAGTTAGTTTGTTTAAACAGTAGATTTTCATGGGCTAACAGGGCTACCATTCAAGCCCTGTTATATAATTGTAGGCTTTGTTTTTATTAGTATTTTATATATTTTCAGTTTTTTTTATATGTTTTGCACAATTTTGATTTTTTGGTCTTGTTCAGTTTTCATAGTTCGGTTTTCAGTTTTTTAGTTTTCGATTTTTGATTAGATTGGTTTCGATTTTAGAAAAATTTCAGTTTTTTGGTTTGGCTCGGTTTTAGCCAAAAAACCGAACCAAACACCGAATACACACCCTTAGACTCCACCATTCACCTAGCTCATTACAAGCACATTCTATTATAAAACTAGTATCAGTATCACCTCCTTGTGTTGCACGACCTATGGAATTTTCTGTTAGAGTTTGTATACTAGAAATCACTTTTCGAGTGATTGAATACTGTAAAAACTCTTATTTTATTTTCCAAGGAATAAAACAGATTATTTTTGCCATATGTTGTTATGTTTTACATTTAATGGATGTTTATTATATGTTTAAATGTGTAAGTAACTTACCAAATTCTAAGTCTTTGTTTTAGTAGACCGATTATGGGCGTCGTCCACTTTAAGGTAACACGGTCAGTTCTGAACAAAGAAAAATAAGAATTTCACAACCTAGATAGGCTTAGACTACCTATCGTGAACGGTTGCAATGTCAGTCCGCATATTTCTAAGCCTTATTGAAATAAGATGACATTGGTGTGGTATATCACTGAATTAGATCTAACAGCAAGACAAGTCTTTATGCTATCTACTGAAAAACAAGATCTTGATAATTATTATTTTTTAATCAATGTACGTTAGCATTGAGCATACGATATGTATTATGCACTACTTTGACTTACCAAATGGTACGAGTTTTTCGCAACCCAATAAACCAGGTATATTAGGTAGTGGTGATTTATATCTAGCGGTGCTAGGATTTCTATTATATTGATTCGTGCGCGAGGTGAGTCTCGTTTGATAACATCCTCAAGAGAAGCTCGGAATAAGGCCTTATTATTCGAAACCTAGCTAGTTGAAGTTTGATTACTCTACGAATAATAAATAAGCATTTCTTGTTGAGTCCACTCTTGGAATTAATAAGATATTAATTAATTAAGTCCATAGCAGACACTAATAAATTAATGGATGTTTCTATCTTAAGCACGGGAAATAAATAACTAGCAATGGAAACATGGATTATGTAGCATCCCACTTTTTCGAACCCTAATTTTCAAGATATAAAATTTTTGCATTAAATGCTTTTAATTCTATAAAGTATGTGGATTAATTGATGAGTGATTTAATTGCATGTATCTTTGCGCCCTAGTTGCGATTTGGAGTTGAGTTGGAGTTGAATAGTCAAACTTGTTGAATATATGACGTGGCTATTGAATAGTCAATATTGTGGAAAATATGACGTGGCCGTGGAATGGTCAAAGTTGTTGAAAATGTGACGTGGCGGTGAAATTTGAATGGTGGATTTTATGATGCGAATATGTGAATACGTTGATACGGGGTGAAATAATATTGTGGTGAATTATTTTCCTAAGGGATGAGTGAGAATTAAATAGGAGCACTGTTTATTTACATGGAATTTTCGACGCTCCTATTTTGTGGAAAAGAAATTCTATTTTTCTTGGATTTAATTATTGCTTGGGATAATTATCCAAATTAAATTCAAAGCCCAAATATTCCTTATTTATTCCATGCAAATTTCGACCCTAGGCTACACTAGGGTGATTTTCGAAAATCCCCATATTTTATGGGAGAAGGGATTTTATTATTATATTATTTGATCCCTTATTTATTCTCTTCCATAAATAAATTCAAATATCCTAGCATATCTTACCATATCTAAGGAGATCTTGCCATATCTTATTTTAAATAATATTTGAAATTGATTCTTTGTAGAGAATCAATAAAAAAACGCCACTTTCCTATTTAATTGGGGAGATTATTATTTTTATTCTACTCCGTGGTATTTTATCCTACTCCGTATAATATCCAAATTTAATCATATGCTAATTAAATAGCATGAAATTCGAATTCCCCTATTGTTCTCTCTAAAATCACGCCAACTACTATCCCATATCTCTTCCAAATCTTTTATTTATTTTATTATGGGATTATATCTTGCACTCAATAAATAAGAGTGAAAACCTAAACCCTAGATCAAAGAAAAACCGCCCCCCCCTCTCATCACGTCGATCTTTCTCTCTCCCCACTCTCTCAAAGTTTTCTTCTACTTTTCTCCATTATTTCTTCATCTCTTGGAGAAGAATTGAAGTTGAAATTCAAGAATCTTTGAAGAATCAAGGCTATTACTTTTTTTCTACCGTTCGTTCTATCGAAAAAGGTATTTTCTATATTAATCTTTCTTCATCTACTGATTAATCGGTGTTCTTGTGTCCTCATGCATTTAGAATGATTGAAACCCCATTTAGAATGACTGAAACAATTGATGAATATGGGATGCGTGTGTGTGTGTGTGTGTGGGCATGCCTCGGTGTGCGTGCACGTGTGTTGTGTATGTGCGTGTGACGTGTGTTGTGAAACACTCATGCGTGACATATTTTGATGATAGATCGGGAGTTGTGGTGCGAATAAAAGTGACATGATAATCATACTTTGATTTTGAATGGTGTTATTAAAATGAATTAATGGGAAAAGGGAAACGTTGGGAACATGCATGATTTTGATCAATGATTGAGACTTACTTGTGATACACATAAATTAAAGGTGTTAACTCGCGCTCACGGAGTGATAGCAAGAAGAAGAACATACTTGTGATCTAAGGAATCGAGGTGGGCTTTATTCACTAAACTCTCTTATTGCCAAAATTATGATTGTGGAGTTATAAGGGTGGTATAAATCGTTATGCCATGCCTATGATTGTTTTGATATTATTGTGCGCCTGATGCCTAGATTGTGAGTCCGCTCCATTAGGCTATAGGGCTATAAAAACGAATTCGGGTCTGAGTAGGGCAGCAAACCCTATCAGGCTAGTGTACACAGTTGGGATCGGGAGCCGTCCTTGCTAGTCGGCCGGTCTCATGGGCGAATAGTGTGGCCACACTTTCGTCACACTATGGAATGGTTGATTGATGAGAAAATGGGAGGTATTGTTTGACTGGCCAGTCTGTGAAACTATTTTTGTGATACTCGATGATATTCTTTTATAAATGCAAACTCGAGTTCACTATGGTAAGGATGGCATATCTACTTAAAATGTTTTGGCATAAGTCCACTGAGTATGTTTAAAATACTCAGCCCTGCATGTGTTTTCCCTATGTGCAGGTTGAGCAGTGACGAGCTCGTGGCGGTGTTGAGCTAATAAATTGAATAATGATATGATCGTTTGAAACATCAAGTGGAGTTGTGTCTTCATACATGTTCTTCACTTTTCTCTTGGTTGCTTCTGCTAAACATGGAACTTAGTATCATCGTTTTTGAACTATTTCATTATTGTTTAGAATATCGAGACATAATGCGTTTTTGTTGGATTTACATTAAACCCTTGACCTTTGAGCATAATTATGATATCTATTCATCTATTGATTTTTCTTGCTTAAGCCGTTGTCTTATTTCTTAAATAGTTCATTGATTACTCTGGTCAATACCTTTAAATGAAACCCTAGCCTACGCTCTTGTTGCATTTAAGTCCGCCTAGGTAGCAGTCGCCGTATTTATTATACCCTAAAATGCCGGGCTGTTACAGATTACTTATAATTTCGGATTTGGATGAGGATTGCAATATTACTTTAGTAGTGGCTGCTCGTAATATTCCAATTAAAAGCTTATATTAAATTGGGGTTCAATTTAATTAGTGAAAAGCTAATTGGAGGAGCCCATATCCAAAACCTTCCATAGATCCCTGCCTGGACCCAATATGTGACTTATTATAAACATGAGAATAAAGGAGACAGAAAATAGACATTATTTTCTTCCAAATTTTCATCCCCCACTCTCTCTAGAAGAGGGGCGATTTTTCCTATCCTCCGTGAGATAGGTTTTCCGTCTTCTTTATTTAAGTCCTAGTATTCTGGTGAGATCAGACCACCCTGATATTAGTTTGCAGTCCGGAAATCAGACAGAAGATCCGTGATTTAGTACTGAAGATCTTCACGTGGAGAAGGCGCTAGCTATCTTCGATTCTTTGGAGAATCCTCAAGGTAAAATAGCTAAACCGTAGGAAAGCATGTTTTATGTTTCAATTATTCTAAAGCATGATTTATTTGAGTTATGAGCATGAAACATATAATAATTGCACGAATAGAATTTGTCTAAATAATCTGCTAAATAGTTCACTTGATTATCTGATTTATTTGTTAAAACACCGCACGCTTCCGCTGCCAGTTCTTTCATTTTCTTCATACAATTTAGAAGTATATGAAGTTTTTAAATCACTAATATAAACACAAGAATAACATTAGTTATGAAGCAATCTATGTTATTAATAAGTTTTGGTAATGTTGTAAAATCAAAATCGCTTCCCATATTGTCTTATAAATTTTTATAATACTGTTGAAATTTTAATTTACTCTCTTGGTCCCCAAAGAGATGAACATTTGGTTAGCACGGATTTTAATGCATAATTGGAAAGTAAGAGAGAGATAGAAAAAAAAGTTTTTAAAGTATTTTTAGTGGAGAATGTGTCTCACCTCATTAGAGAGAAATAGTTTTTAAAATTATAAATTTCATGGAGTATTCATAGGGATGGAATAAAAAACCTCATTAGAGAGAAAGAAGTTTTTAAAATTAGAAATTTCATCGAGTACTTTATAGGAATGGAATAAAAAGGAAACAGTTCATACTTTTCAGGGACGGAGGGAGTAATATTTACCATTTAAATTAATTATATTGTTCATTAATCGTTTAATTACTAACCATTCAACATTCAATTATTTTGTTAATAGAGAATCGATTAATAATAGACAATTAATCAACTTCAGTAATAAAAAAATAATTGATAAGAATGCAACCAAGAAATGAAAATTTTTATAATAAATAGAATCCATAATCGTTTATGCTCATGTAGCTCTCCGTCAGCCTCCATATATCTTCAATAGCTTTCATCTTATCCGCTAATCGTCTCCAACACTTTCATCGTCCTGCGATGACACTATCTTCTCCATTAGGCCAATTTGCTTCCATATGTAGATAAGAACTTCAAACAAAAGTCAACTACATACCCTATATTGCAATTACAAGAAATATTTTCCTTTGTGAACAGTGTGAACAACCAAATTTGGCAAATGCCTCAATGATTTCAACCTCTGATTGATAAAGTTATGATACATTGTAGATCACTATGAAAGATTAATTTTATTTCCATGGTTTCTGTCACACCCCAACCCTTCTGACGTACTTACAACTTACTATTGAAAAAAATTATTATTAGTGGTTTAAATGAGTCACAACTCAGAATATATAATTTTTACCTTCTATTTCACATCACACAAGTACCAAACACATTATTTCACCAACGTATATAACCATAAGCAATAAATATCATAATTAATTTCATATCCATATGCATATGCCTCTATGTTCTTCTTTATTATTCTGTGACAAATCAAGTCTGTTATCTGCCCGGGATTTCCATCCCTTTTAATTATTTGACCTTTCCACGAGGTCCCTCTTTGATTTGACCTTTTCACGAAGGCCCCTCTTTGCATTTTGACCTTTCAACGAAGGCCCCTCTTTAATTTGACATTTCCATGAAGGTCCCTCTTTGCATATATTTCCACTGACCCGTAGGTCCATTATCATTGTATATGACCCGTAGGTCTATTTCCATTATCATTGACATCATACCCAGTGCAAGACTGTCACATCTCCTCTTTAATCTAATGATGCAGATAATTCTAATACTATATAAAAACATGTCCATTGCACCATTCACATATCCATTTCTCATTCCACCAAATGATTCTAACACAGTATATAAAACATATTCATATTAGTTTCACACCATATAATTCAATTACTCATTTAAATTCAGCACATAACAATCAACCGCATAACACATGTAAAATTAAAAGTATGGTACATACATACCTGATAATCAACAGAAAATCAACTCTAACTCCCAATTCTGTCTCCTGATTTACAGCTTTCGATCATATGTTCAAACCATGAATTTATTTCTTTCTGGATTCCATATTCTCTTCTCTCTGTCAATTTTCGTTTTTCCTTTTTAATTTCCTTCCTCCTCATTTCTCTCGATTTTTTTCTCCCCCTTTTACTATTGAAAACTAATACTCACTCTATCCCATTAGAAATGAAATGTTTTCCTCTTTAGTTTGTCCCATTAAAAATGAAATGTTGTTTAAATGGAAACATCTTTATCTCTACTTTTTATCTCTCTTACTTTACTCTTTTTTCATTAACTCAAAAAATAACACTATATAAAAACTCGCGTCGGTTCCCAAATATTACATATATTTAATGGTACGGAGGGAGTATGTATTTTGTCTAGCAGGATTGTCCATTTTATAAAATATAAGACCGACTTAGTGTGAATAGATTTAATATATTTTCTTTTTTTTTCTCTTCTTCAAGATTATCTATTAAAAGAAGTTAAAAGAAGACTGCCAACAATAATAAGCTGCCATGTGGCAAAAAAAGAAGTTAAAAGAGACTGCCAACAATATGTTGTACACTATATAGCAATTTTTCTTGGACAACAATATCCAACACGCTAGACAGCAATCTAGCGTATTGAATATTGCTGTGTAGCGTTTATAATATTACTGTATAAGTGTTGTCACGGTGTCACTTTAAGAGGGGTTGTCATTTTAACACAAACCTGCATAGACATCTACCAAAATGTCATCTCATTTACAAAAGATGTGTATTAAGCATACACGTGTATATATATATATATATTTTCATGCACTCTTTCTTTTTAAATACACATATTTAGAAATATATATTTTATATATTTACACAACTATAGGGATGTGTTAAAATGACAATCTATCTTAAAATAACACCATATCACCATTTCTAGCCAATCATTTGTACACGTGGACGAATAATCAGCTGCCATATGACAATCATAAAAAATTCGCAAGGGTAAATTTACGCGGACTGCAACATCCAATACTCTACACTGCAATATCCAATACTCTACACTGCAAGGTGACGCGGCCTGCAATATCCAATGCACTAGCTGCAACATCCAATACGCTGGACTGCAATCTATAAATTGTTGTAGATTGCAGTCTAGCGTTTATACTGCAGTCTAGCATATATAATATTGCAGTCTGGTGTCACAGTGCCATTTTAAGAGTGTTGTTATTTTAACGCACCCCGCCATATATATTAGCTGCTCTAAAAAAAAGCATAACTTGAACCTTTTAATTTCACATAAGTATCCTATTTATTTCACTAGGAAAAGATGCGTACAACTGCATGTATAAGAATTTAATCTCTACCATCTTATCTTTTAATTTACTACACAGTTACTAATATTTATTATTTTGATATTACTGCATGTTATAGTAACAAATATTTTAATATATATAAATAATAAACATTACTTAATTTATTTATTAAAGTAAAATATCTACTGATAAAATATGATATAGCATAATAAGGTACCCGCTTCCGATGATACCCACTTAATATATCTACAATATTAACAATAATATAATATGCAATGACAATAAAATATGCTAATTTGTTATAAAATGCACATTTCGGGTTAGGGATGTCACAATCTTCCCACCTTTAAGAATTTTATCCGAAAAATTCATTTCTTTTTAAAATAACATATCCATTTAAATCACTTACTCATAAACAAGTGTGTGTACATCTTTTTCGTCTTTTCTTCATTTTCCCAAGTTACGTCTTCCACACAGTGATTCCGTCAAATAACTGTCACCGAGAAACTCTATTCTTTGCAAATGTTTTACATCCATTATATTAATTGATTCTTCTATATAACTCATAAATAAGTTGCATATGCATTTTAATTTTCATGAACATGTGTCACCAAGAAGAGAAAGGGCAGCCGCCCTACGTCTCTCATTAATTGTAAATTAATTCATATACTCCCTCCGTCCCGGATAATTCATCCCACTTTGACCGAGCACGGATTTTAAGAAATGTAATGAAAAGTGAGTTGAAAAATTTAATGGAATGCGGGTCCTACTTTTATATATTAGTTTTATAAAAAAATGTGAGTATGAATGAGTTAGTGGAATATGGAGTCCACTACCAAAAATGAAAAAAGTGAAATGAGACAAATTATATGGGACGGACCAAAATGGAAAAATGAGATAAAATTATCCGGGAGTATTTGTTATGATCTATATTTTTGTTGATGTTTTTCTTTGGTGACATATTGATGCACTATTTTTTAGCACTAAATAAACCTGCAAGTATACAGAGTATATATAGTATAGCTAAAGGTCAGTACCGGATATCGAACACGGGGAAGACGAACACAAAGTGTCTATCCTCTACTAGAACTCAAATACTATTTGGAAAACTGAAAGTTTTTGGGAAATTTTGAAAATAGAAAACAATTGAAAGTAAATAACAACTAATTGCAATTAAAACACAGAGATAAAATATAGAAATAAGGGAATTCCAGGGATGTGCGTTCACAGTTATAGTTATACAAATTTCAAACTACAATACCCTAGCACAATTATTACTTTGATAGGACGAGTCGCCTAGCTTATGCTCATGCAATACAAACTTGATTACACGATTAGGGTTTTCAATCCTAACACGTAACTCCAAAAAGCTCCTAAGACCCTTGAAAAGTCCTCATTCTCAATTTACAGTGCTGTTTTAAGGGAAGCTAACTATAGCGTCTACTAAGTGAACCTAACTCGCTAGAACACTCTCACAGTTATGAAGCAAGTTATATTAAATATTACATGATTGTGTCACTCAATCATGCAGCATCAGAATTACTTAAGGAAGAAACAAAGTAAAAACAAAACGGATATTAAATAGAAAATTGGAATTGTATAACCAAAGTCGTTACTAACACATTCCTATAATTCTATGAGTTTAGTTACACATAATGAAATAAGTTAAACACATAGATTGAAGGGAAGACAATTTGAACATAAAACTAAAGCAAATTAAACCCGTAGGTTGAATCCTTGTCGTTCTTGATGTTCTTGAAATCCTTCTTCAACTCCTTGGACAATTGAAGTACTCTAGCTTTTGATCTCTATGAATTATTTTGCAAAAAGAAGCTCTAATTTGATGAAGCTTGAGGTCTTATTTATAGGGGAAAGCCAATCCTCACTGTAGTAGGAAAAGATCTTCAAATTATGGTAAATCATGGAGCAGATCTAGGGTAATTCGGATTTGCCGCCTTTCTCCCGTGGGCTGCCGCGTCTTGGCCAGCGGTTTCCGCGTTGGAGTCCAGAGTCTCTGTTCTTTCGGCAATGGACCTCCGCATGACATTCGGCGGTCGCCGGGCGAGACCCTCTTCCAAGCGTAAATTTCCGAGGCGGGCCGCTGCATTGCTTTGGTCGCCAGGCGCCGGCGGTCGCCGTACAACTCTGCGCCGGTCGCCGTCTGACTCCAGATTTCCAGACTTTGCATTTTGACTCCCTTTTTTAGCTCAATTATGCACATTTCTCACAAAACACGTCAAAATACCAAAATAGATAAAATATGCAAATAATGGACGTGTAGAGTGACTTTGACATAAAAAACGGACTAAATATTGGCCTTAAAACAATGCCGAATCCGAGCGTATCAACTCCCCCAAACTTACATTTTTGTTTGTCCTCGAACAAAACAATAAAGATACAAAAAATAGATGAACGGAATGCACAAGGACTAGACTTCATAATTGCCTCAAAAGATGAAAGAATAGATTAAGCATGTATTAATGCAATCAAATCAAGCAAGGCTTATTAGTGCACTTTCATTACTAACTCGTGGAATAACTTGAATTCACACACTCACATGTGGCAAACTTCCAAAGACGGGAAGTGTTCTCTCACTCTCAAAGTGTATAGAGGTAATGTGTATAAGCACTCAAATCATGCATCATGCAAAGTTTACCATAGACTTGCTCAAAGTCTAATCCCTCCTCTACTAGATGTGATTAAGTATCAAAAGTCTGAAAGATCTTTATTTTCGGTTGTAATATAGGCTCTTTGGTAGGTGAGGAATATTTGGCTAAAAAGTGACTCAAAATACAAATATCCCAAGTAGAGTTAAAGTGACTCCACTTTTCTATTACCCAAGGCACTTCTAACACTTTATTTTCTCCTTCAACTCACTTTCCAATCCTTTGATTATTTTTTTCTTTTCACAACCTTTCACACTTTTCCTTTTTTTTTTGTCAACCTTTCTTTCTGTATCCTAAGTATCCTTTCTAAGATCAAGCACATATTTGGAATTTTTCTATTTCACAACTTGTACTTTTCTTTACATTAAGCACACTACTTTTTATATTTTCCTCCTTATCTTTTCAATTCCTTTACAAAATAAGATAGCAAAACTAAATAACCCAAGGAATTGTCCCCAATTATTTGGCTTCCAAAGAAAAGGCTTAAAGGCTCAAAATTGGCTCCAAAGGGAAAAATTTTGAAATTTTGAGAGGGTGGAAAATTTTTGGATAAAAGTAGGCTAGAAAAAAATGGCCAATCATCCTCCTAAATCAACTTATACACTATGTAAACTTAGGCAAGACTAGGAGCAAGTTCTAAAAACATATACATGAATGCAGATAAAACACACAAGAATGAAATTAAGGCTCAAATCTCACACGGTAAAAGCATGATTCAAGGCGAACAAACAATTCACTAATTATGCACCTTTTCACCAAACCATCAAATCAAAACGTTAAGCCACACTTAAACATAGATGGAATGTAATATCATTGGCAACTCGGTCTAAAGTGTGTCCCTAAGCATGCGTATTTCTAAGTTCTTCATGTTAAGTTCACGACATGGATTCAAGAAAATATTTTAAGAACACAAAATTCTCCTACGGGGTTTTGAAAAACAAAAGCAAAAACTTATTTACAACAAAGTGTAGGATAAGTTTGTAGAGTCGGTAGGGACGTGAGTGAACTACTAAAAAGAAAACATACCTTGAAAAATTTCACGTAGAAGCTTGACGGGGTGAAAATTTAAAAAATTTCAAAAAATCGCGCTGGAGACTGTACATAGGTGGCGGGCCACCGCGGCCTGTCCGGCGGTCGCCGCACATCGTCAAAAAATTCCAGCGTTCAGGTGGCGGACCGCTGCAGCGCTTGCGGCGGTCGCCACGTAGAGGTCAGAACCTGCGGAAAATTTTTCAAAGCAGAAAATTAAACCAAAACCAAAAATACTTAAAATTTAAGGAAAAAATGTCAAAAACATAAAAATAAATTGTCTTAAAACATCCAAAAACATGGTACGAGTGCAGATTTAAATTCTTTGAGCTTGACTTCTTCATTCTTAAGGAGGAGAAGGGAAACGGGCGTTGAGGTCGTCGAATGCGCCAATAAGATAGGCGATGTCGCCACTCATGGTTTGGCGCTCTTGTCGAGCCTTGACGGCCATCCTTTGGAGCTCATCAATTTCCCGACGGCGATGCACGTCTTCTAGCCTTTGTTGCTCTCAAAATTGTTGCTCCACCGTGCGCCAATCGCCTTGAGCCGTCAACCCTTGGCGGTTGTAGGCGTTCTCCCTTTGTTGCTTCGCCCACCGGGTGTCCCAAGTATTGGACACGTTTTGCATGTAGGAGTAGATTTCTCCTAATTGGGCGGAGGTTTTTGCTCGGAACTCATCATAGGAATTCGCCTCCCGCGGCGGCGGTTTGCTCGAGTCCGGCGGCGATGGCCCTCCACTTCCTCTTCTTCTTCTTCTTGGCGATGTTGGGGCGGTGGTGGCGACGGCACTCCACTGTCTTGGGCATGTGAATTCTCCCCTTCTTCATTATAATTCTCAATAGCATCGAAGGCGGAGTCATCATCGGGCTCAAAGATGGGGATGCAAGCCGGGATATTTCTCTTCCTCAACTCCCCATTGATGGGGTTGGCCTCAATGGCTCTTCGGTGAGCCAGAGTGTCGAGCTTCAAATTGATTTGGTTTGCCCAAACATCGACCTTGGTCAACTGCGGGATTGGAACGGGGAAATGATCCCCCGCCACTTGCAAGAAGAATCCTTGACCCCAATAGTCGGTCTTCAACAATCCCACCGAGAAGAGCACCTCATAAGTGATAAAAAGCTCCACGCCATCTTCCGTCAATCCGGTGAAAGATATGTCCAAGTGTTCGGCAATCGCCGTGATCAAGCCCCCACAACATATAATGCCTCCATCTTTCTTCGTGATCCGGTCCATATAGAGAGTGAAGAGGGTTCCATAGTTGAATCCCTTCCTGTTGAGAAGACACCAAATCACATTGAGCTCCGTTTGGGAGACACTTCCCCCATCGACCCTAGCAAACACGAGTTGGGTCATAGCGCGGTGGAGGTACCTCAAAACGGGGTTGCGAATCAATGAAGACTTTGCATAGCCCGCGGCGTGCTCGTGCTCATTTGTCATCGCACCCCAAACCTCGTCAAAGTCGTAGTCATTGTCTTCCTCGGGGTTGGGGTCGAAGCAATGGAATACTCCATTAAGCTCGTCCATGGTAAGCGAGTGCCAACGATTGCCTAGGCGGAAGTCGATGCTAAGCGGGACATTTTGACGACGATCCTTGGTGACCTTCAATGAGCTAAGAAACTCAAGAGTAAAATTCCTAAATGACGGCCACTTCCTCTGGAAAATGTAGCTAAGACCGCTCTCTTCGCCTATGTTGCACAACACCAAAATCCTCCTCGATCCCCAAAGTTTGGAGAGGGAAATCATGGGGGTATCTCGAGGGTGCCGTCTCTCTCGCCGACAACTTCTTCTATATAGCCTTTTGCTCATCCGTGGCAAGGCTAATGCCATAGTTCTTCGCATTCTCGGGCTTCCCCTTTGATCCCATTATCCTACAAAAGATAATTTATATTCTTAAAAAGAATACCAATAAATAGGCAATCAAAGGTTCCCCCAAACTTGCACTCAATACAACTAAAAACCAAGAATCAATAATCATGTGCACGTTTGTGTATCATTGCATCCTATATGGTAGCATGTAAACATGTAGAGCACAATCAACCAAAATAGGACACTTTAATCAATCCCCCAACGTGAATTCATCCCTCATGCAGAGACGTATCAACAATAAATCAATACTAATCAACAATCTCTTAAAAATTCACAAGTATTGCAATTCATGGAAGTAATAATAGCCTCACAAAATGCTATGAACATGATTACAACATATTAACAAGTATAAACAAGAGAGAGTCACTATTCACCAAGCTTCAATTCACCACCCATAACACAAATTAACCATGGAAATAAAAAATAAGCACACACAATCATCCCCCATCATAGAATAAGAGTTTCTACCGAACAATTCATCCAATACATACCAAAATCCATGAAAGAATTGAAGCAAAGCTCAGAAATTGAGTTAGGATTCATACCTTGTGTTGATGAGAATTGTAGGAGAAGAACTCTAAACTTGGAGAGAATTGAGAGAATGAGAGTGTGGGTGTGTGAATTTAGTGATTTATAAAGGTGGGGGTTGTGTGCAAGGAAGGAATTTGAGAAGGAATGGAAAACATACCTTATATTGAGCCATTACCGTTTCTTGGCAGGCCGTCGCGGCCTATCCAGCGGTTTCTTCGGCCCGCCCTGAGCCTGCCCTAGGCCCGACCTATCCTGCACATGTGAACACACGTGTGGCGACCGTCGTGTTAAGTGTGGCGACCACCACTCTTTTTATTTTTTTATTTTTATTAAATAGAAAAGAAAAACGAAATTAATGAAGAAAACAAAAATCGAAAAATAAAGGAAATTGGGTAACCTCCCAACAAGCGCTTTTGTTTTTAGTCGTTTGCTCGACTTGAAGTGGCCCACTAATTAGGCGGATCAGCGACCCAAGTGTTGAAAATTGGCATAGGGAGCAACTTGGTCCCTAGCTTCTTCCACCACTTGTATTTCCCCTTATTGGTTTTGATAACATATATCTCGAGGTGCTCCTTGGGTGCTTTCTTCTTCTTTTGCTTCTTCTTCTGCGGAACAGAGGTAGAGGAGTGATAAGGCTAATTTCATGCATTGGTTATGGGGATAAATTCTGTGTTTTCTTGGGTCTAACGAGGTTTTATAAGCCAGGTGTGTAGAGAAATTGCCAGATCCAGGAAGAAGGAGAGGATCACCTGGAGAAGGAAGCTGGCAGAGAAAGTGAGCAGAAAAGAGGGGGAGTTTACCGGACGAAGGAGCATCCAAAAGGAGGGCAAAATGGGAAGCACAAGGAAGAGTCTAGATACTCCATCCCTTATAAATAAGAGCACGCACCCAACATGAGAGGATCCGCGTTTTTCACCATCAGCTCTTAGGTCAGCCTTTCTCATTCTCTACACACACTTTTAGGGGAATCACTTTAGGGGTTTACTGTTCAGAATTTTATCGGTTGTTGTATAACACCGTCTCCACGGGAGGCGAAGATACAATCTCTTTACCTACTTTCTGTTTATGTTTCTAGATTTCCCGAGACTTCGCTGTTCGAAGCTCGGTGGTATTTTCCTCAGTTTTAGTTGGATATTGCGCTAGTTGCTATGGAATCTGTTGATTTGGTTTCGTTTTACGTTATAGTTGTATTTTCTGTTTACTTTTGATGCTTATAGGTGATTGATCTGAGTTTGGAGTTTAAATTGCGTGGAGATTTGTAGTTGATCGGTTGAATTTGGTTAAATCTGTGAGATCGGAGATGGAATTCGTGTTGGTTTGTTGTATGGCTTGGATCCGGAGTGGATGAAGCATCCAATATTTGGATCTGTTCACGTTTGCATGGTTGTGATGTTTAAATTCCGTTTTCTTGTGTACATCGTCTAGTAACAGTAGATCTGCTTTAGTTTCGGTAGTTGATCGCATTAATCTGTTTAATTTAGTTTACCCTATTTCGATCTTTCTTTTATTCTATTTTCCTCTGCATTTCGTGATCAAAGTTTAAAGAAGATGATGTCGCTGTTAATTAAATCTTTAGTTAGTTAATCTGCAGCTTTTCTGTCGTACTATGCTGTTTTGGGAAATAGTCCCCACGTTCTGTTTCTCCTCTGTCTAGGTTAGTTTTAGGAAGCCGTTTACCAGGTCTAGTAGTCAATTCAAGCACGTCTGGTCATCATTATGCATGTTCTGTTATCTTCGCCTAGATCTAGCTGTTAGGATATAGCATTTCATTTCCCAAGTCTAAGAATTAAATCTCAACCTCGAAAATTGTGTGGCAGCAGCCAAAAATAGTTTCCATGTCTTTTAACATGTTTACTTACACATCCGTCTCTATGGATTCGATCCCTGCTTCCCTGTACTAATCTTTTAGCTTAGCGGGTTGAGGGTTTTGAAAGGGGAAGGAAGTCATTGTATGCCCAATTACAGGTAATTCGAGGATTCCCTGAGTTCCTAGACCCAGTGTCTAGTGGATTCTCTGGATTTGAGAAGTTCAAAATTACACAGCAACACACACTCTCTATCTTAATCCCATTTTCAAATGGCGCCGTTGCCGGGGATGGATGGCGTAGTTTGTTTACGTGTTTAGAGATTTGGTGTATATAGTTTTAATTTCCTTTTATTGTTTCTCTTACAGTTTATGAGCAAAGGCTCACGGTTTGGAAACTGGAGTAACTCATCTGGGTCAAGGAACGTTCAATTCAGCTGGCAGGTCAAGGAGTCAACATCCATAGTCACCACCTGATCAGGGTTTACAATAGTAGATCCATTTCCGTTCGAATCAGAAAGTGAGGAAGAGTGGAATTCGTCAGGAGGAGAGGACCCGAAGTCGTCTTCAGAAATAGAGCACTCTGAAGCAGAGGAGGAGGCAGTCGTAGATATGGCACACCTAGTGGACCCTGATCCGGAGATCGGTTCACTCACCACGCATCCGGATGGTGAGCCCGCCCATGCCATAGTCTCGAATCAACGACAGAGGTCTATCGATATTAAGACGAACGTGCTGGGTGTCTTACCTACATTTTCGGGAAGGAGGAATGAATGTCCTTATGAATTTCTAAACGAGTTTAGTAAGCTGTGTAGCATCCAGAAAAGGCCGAATGATGCCACTGAGGAGGACTACCGCTTGCGCGCAGTCCCATTCGCCTTAAAAGTGGAGGCCAACACATGGCTGCTGAGGCGATTTCAAACTGGAGTTCCTGGACTACTTCTTTCCGTCAAAAAAAACAAACGCCCTAAAAAAGGAGATTCAGGAATGTAAGCAGGACTACGATGAGTCCTTGAGCAAATATTGGTCTCGGTTTAAAGGACTGCTCGACGCTTGTCCTAATCATAGGATGATGAAGGCTGAGACATTTTACTTGTTCTATGAAGGAGCTAATCCTGAGTCTAAGGACTTAATGAATTCCTCGAGCGGGGGGAATTTTACTAAGAATAAGGCAAGTGAAGCACATGAGATTTTGGGAAGGCTGATCGATGCAAAGAAGGCATACGATAACCCACGTACTATCATGAGGAGAAGCTCAGCTAATGCAGTGAAGGAGCAAGAAGGAGAAGGGGTTGGGGACAGGACAGATCGACTGGAGAAGGAACTTCTAAGTGCTATTGAAAAGAAAAATTCCCCTACCTCGCAGGAAAAAGAAAAATCACCAGGTTAGGAGGAAAATCAACTCCAGCTCTATTATGGTCCACCACTCGATGGAGAATTCCAAGCCTAGGTGAACGCAGTGGGGAATTGGAATCAAAATAATTAGAATACAAGATGGAATTAGTGGAAGATCAAAGAGGCCCCATGGAGAGACAACCCCTGTTTCAGGTGGGCTGATGGGAACCAACAGCTTCAACTAGAGTACTGGTCTAGCAGAGGCCAGAAGAATTGACCTAACCGTGATCAAGAAGGGCTGAACAACTGGAGTTACCGCAATCTAGGGGATCAGTCCAATTAGAGCAATAGGAACCAGAATAACCAAGGGAATTCTTATGTGCCACCACATCAGAGGAATGCCACAGGGAACAATCAGAATTTCCAGCATAACCACCAAAGGACTCAAGGGTCAGGATATCAAGTCAACAACAATAGGGAGGTCAAGGAAACTATCGCCCAAATCAGGGGAGTGGACCGAACCATAATCAAGGGTCAAGTTCCAATCAGCCAAACTATAAGCCTCAGAGGAATCTGGATGATATGATACACGACTTAGTCAGCTCTCAACAACACATGCAGAACAACATGCAGGCCAATAACGATGTGGTACATAAAATTCAAGATGCACAACAAGAGCAGAAGTCTATTAGCAACTTCGTTGAACGAGATGAGGGGACACGAAGGAAGAATACCAACCACGGTAAAACCACCTGACCGGGCAAACATCAGTCAGATCACTCTAAGGTCAGGACGGGGCTATGAGGGCCCCATGATGAAGGATGATGAGAGTGTACCTCCTATGACAAGCAAGGAGGATGAAAAATTTACCTCTGACCAGAGGATACGGAGATAAGAAGCACCAGAGTAGAATATGACCTCCAAAGGGATGATTTGGAGAAGCCGCTACCTCGTATGGCCGATCCATTCTTCCTGGACCCAGAACCAGAGGTGGAGAGTGAAGAAACAAGAAAAGAAACTGGAGAACCCTCAGCTGGGGGGTCAGTATGAACATTGAAACGCATGAAGTCATTCCCTTACCGAGGGGAAGCCAAAAAGAAGAAGGATGATACCGAAGACTTCATGGAGATTTTTGTAACGACCCGCCCATCTAGGGAATAATAAATGCGGCCATCGCTAACTAGGCGGACTTAAATGCATCAAAGATCATAGGCTAGGGTTCCATTTAAAAAGGGACTTAACCAAAGCATTTAATGAACAACCAAGTAGGAGAGAAATAATGCCTTAGCAATGAAATCCAACAAAAAAGCTATCACCAAATATGCTCAAAAATAGCAAAAGTTCCAAAGTAATCTCATCTGTTTTGCATCTAACATATTCCCACGAAATAAAGAGTTTAACCCAACCAAAAGATCACAAGTTTTCATAATTCAGCGGAAGCGATCAAGAGAGAAGTGAGGCTATGTATGGAGACACAACGACACTTATAGTTTCAACAGATCATGATATTATTTCCTACTCAACACCGCCGCCCGCTCGCCACCGCTCAACCTGCACATAGGGAAAACACATGCAGGGCTGAGTACTATAAACATACTCAGTGGGCTCATTGCCGAAAACAGTTTTATCACAAATATAGTTATCATCATGCCATTCTCAAGTGTCCATCGGGGTTTTAACTTTAGAAAGACCCGAGGCACCAAAATGTTTTCTTTATCAAATATCACGGTCGCGCAACCATTTTTCACATCGACGTTTACCATATCCTCATTCTACATGACAAGGAATGCGGCCGCAATCCAGGTCACTAGACCGGCCAACCCGTACGCTGACTCTCGGTCTAACATTGGTGTACACTAACCCAAGTAGAGTTTGCGGCTCTACGAGGATCCGAATTCGATTAAATCAATAGTGGCATAGCCACGAGGGATAGGCACGACAAAACAAATCAAGGCATGATAACACATATCTCATTCTCATCAATATCAGTTTAGGACAATGTCCTTATTTTAAAAGAAAAGCCCACCTCGTCGGCTTAGCTTGATAGTATTCTCTTCTCCTCGTTTATCACGCTGAGAGCGCGAAGTATCACCTTTACATTAGGCGTATCACAAATCAGTTTCAATCATTGATTTCAAATCATGCATGTCTCCCATATTTCCCTTTTTCCCATCGATTATTTTCAAACTCATCAATCAAAATCAAGGTATGATTAGCATATCATTTTTATTCAATTAACAACTCCAATTTCACCATTAAATCGTGTCACGCATGAATGCTCTTCACACACCACACGCACACGAACAACCACATGTGCACGCCGACCGAGGCGTGCACGCACACACACACACGGCCACACACACTCACACACATCCATGCATCCCAAAATTCACCGATTAATTTCCCCTTCACTCAATCTAAATGCATGTGGACTCAAGAATACCGATTGATCGGTAGAAGAAGAGGAGATCAAAGATTAAAGTACCTTTTCCAAAAGAACAATCGGTAGAAACAAGTTATAGCCTTGATTCTTCAATAAAATCTTGAACTCCAACTTGAATTCTTCTCAATTGATGAAGAAATCTTGAAGAAAACTTGAAGAAAATTTGGAGAGAGTGGGGAGAGAAGTTTCGAAATTTTTGGGAGAAGTGGGGCGCCGGTTTTGTGTGCTAGGGTTTGATCTCTCTCTTATATTTATAGAGTGCCAAATAATAATATCCATTAATTAAATAAATCAAGATTTGGAAGATTTGGTAGAGATATAGTAGAGATTGGCGTTAATTTGGTTGAGAAGCATGGGGATTTCGAAAATTATAGGCTATTTAATTAGCCTATAATTTAAATTCAAATATTTCACGGAGTAGAATAATATATCACGGAGCAAGAATAAATAATTAAATCCTCTTCAAATAATAGTAGTAGGCGATTTTTATGCCTATCTCACAAGGGATTTAATTTCAAATCCTAATTTACTTAGGATATGGCAATATCTTCTTAGATTTGGCAAGATATGCTAGGATATTTTAGCATATTTATATTTATTCATGGAAGAGAATAAATAAGGGATCAAATAAATAAATAATCCATTCTCCCACAATATATAATATTTTCGAAAATCTCATAGAAAATCAAAGGTGGAGTTCGAAAATTCCATGTAGGAATTATAGAGTATTTGGACTTTGGATTTAATTTGGATAATTATCCCAAACAAATAATTAAATCCAAGAATGATATTATTTCTTCTCCAATAATCATAGGGGTCGAAAATCCCACCAACAAATAAGGAATAATCGGACTTTGGATTTAATTTGGATAATTCTCCCAAACAAATAATTAAATCCAAGAAAATAGGATTTCTTCTCCAAATAATAATAATGGCCGAAAATTCCACACATTTAAATAATGCTCCTATTTAATTCTCACTCATCCCTTAGGAAAATAATTCACCCACAATTATATTTCTCCGCATCAAAATATTCACACCAAATCAATCTTTTCTTTACTTCCTCTTCTTTTCCTCAACGCATTGACCTTTCAACGGCCACGTCATATTTTTCACATCTTTGACTATTCAATAGCCATGTCAACATTTCAACAAGTTGACTATTCAACTCAATCTCAATTCTCATACGCAATTAGGTCACAAAGACACCATGTAATTAATCACTCATCAAATAATCCACATATCATAGCATTTAAGGCATTTAATGCAAACAAATTTTATAACCCGGAAATTAGGGTTTGAAAAAGTGGGGCGTTACATTCCACCACCCTTAAAAGAAATTTCGTCCCGAAATTTGGTACCTCATGGAAAAAGTTCCGGGTACAGTTCCATCATCTTGTCTTCAAGCTCCCACGTAGCTTCTTCATATTCGTGGTTCCTCCATAGTACTTTCACACTAGCAATGGATTTATTTCTCAAATTCTGAACCTTTCGGTCCAAGATCATTTGGGGTCTCTCTTCATAGCTCAAGTCGGAATTCAACGCGACTTCTTCGTAGTGAATCACATGCTTCGGATCGAACACATATTTTCGCAACTGCGATACGTGAAAGACGTTGTGCACGTTTCCAAGACTTGGCGGTAGCGCCAATCGATAGGCTACGGGTCCTATTCCTTCTAGAATTTCGTAAGGCCCGATAAAACGTGGTTTCAATTTTCCTTTAACACCAAAACGTGTTATCCCTTTCGACGGGGACACTTTAAGAAAAACTTTATCACCGGCTTGAAATTGTAAGTCGGTTCGTCGGACGTCAGCGTATGACTTTTGTCTGTCCTGGGCTTCCTTTATTCTCACACGAATTTGTCGAACGACTTCAACCATCTCTTCGACCGCATCGGGTCCTAGCACCCGTCGCTCTCCAACTTCATCCCAATAGAGCGGCGATCTACATTTTCTTCCGTATAAGGCTTCATATGGTGCCATGTTGATTGTTGCTTGGAAGCTGTTATTGTAAGCAAATTCAATTAGCGGTAGTACGGTCTCCCAACTTCCACCGCGGTCGAGTATCACAACTCTCAACATATCCTCGAGGGTTTGGATCGTCCTCTCGGATTGCCCATCGGATTGCGGGTGAAACGCCGTGCTAAAATTCAATCGCGTTCCAAGCTCGCGCTGTAAACTAATCCAAAATTTCGATGTGAACTTCGGGTCACGATCGGACGTAATTGTCACTGGAACTCCGTGCAATCGCACGATCTCCTTTATGTAGATCCGAGCCAGCTTGCTCGATCCATGAGTTACCGGAATCGGTATGAAGTGCGCACTCTTGGTAAGTCGATCTATAATCACCCAGATTGCGGTGTTCCCATTTAGGGTCTTTGGCAAGGCCGTCACAAAATCCATGGCGATGTGCTCCCATTTCCACTCGGATATCTCCAATGGTTGTAATTTTCCATGTGGTCGTTGATGTAATGCCTTCACCTGTTGGCTAAGCAACGTTCCACGAATGCCGCAATATCTCTATTCATGCCATTCCACCAAAAGGACTTTTTCAAGTCTTGGTACATCTTCGTGCTTCCAGGGTGGGCAGTGTATGGAGTTTCATGAGCTTCGCCCATGATCTCGTTCTTAAGTTCCTCGTTGTTTGGCATGCACAACCTTCCTTCAAAGATGAGGGCATTGTCGGACTCCTTACTAAATTTTCCGGATTCACCGGTTCTCACTTCAATTCGGATTTCCTCTAGTTCCACATCCATCCGTTCCTCGTTGTTTGGCACGCACAACCTTCCTTCAACGATTCTCGTTTTCAGATCTGGTTTAACCACCAAAGTGGCAATTCGCCCTTCCACTGTTTCGGGTGCTCTTATTACTTCTAATCGCATTTTGCCAAATTCTCGTATCAAACTCTCCTCTTTCGTTAGAAAAGTAGCTATTTGCGAATGATCTCTACGGCTCAAAGCATCTGCCACTACATTTGCTTTGCCGGGGTGGTAGTTAATGCCACAATCGTAGTCCTTCACTAATTCGAGCCATCTTCGTTGTCGCATATTCAAGTCTCTCTGCTCGAAGAAATACTTTAAGCTCTTGTGGTCCGTAAAGATTTCACATCTAACTCCGTAGAGATGATGCCTCCAAATCTTTAGGGCATGTACCACTGCTGCTAACTCCAAATCGTGTGTTGGGTAGTTCAACTCGTGTGGTCTTAATTGTCATGACGCGTAGGCGATCACTTTATTATTTTGCATCAATATGCATCCTAATCCAACCTTCGAAGCGTCGGTGTAGACTACGTAATTCACTCCAGACTCGGGCACAGCTAACACTGGCGCGGTTGTCAACTTTTCCTTCAAGAGTTGAAAGCTTGCTTCACACTCTGGGATCCAATTCACCTTGACTCCCTTCTTGAGTTGTTGCGTCATTGGTCTCGCTATCTTGGAGAATCCTTC
>NC_062965.1:41174369-41218507 GCF_023119035.1 Salvia hispanica
ATGCATTTAAATCCAGAAATGCAGCCCAAATCTTGGCCCTTAGACTAAGTGATCTAATGGTCAATAATTAACCAAAAACACAGAGGGTCATAATTAAGCAATTTTAGGCCATATTATAAAATTCGATTTTATGTCATGTTAAGATCATTTTAGGTCATGCTAACAAAGCATGACCTAAAAATAAACTAATTATGACCTAAAAATGCCCTACGTATGACCGTGTTCTGCGTTTCTGTATTTAAATCTAGTTTTCATAGATCAAAACCCTATATATATATATATATATAGGGGCGCACTATGGTCCATAAGGCAAATTCTGTCAAAAATCAAAGCAAATCGCAGCCCTTGGATCCTTAGATTGGATGATTGTGATCATAATATACGAGCTACATTATTACACTAAAAGTGTTACATTATTAACAAGGTTACATTATTAGACTAAAGCGCGTTACATTATTACCCGAGTTACATTATTAGACTACACAATCTACAGTATTAGATGACACGTGGCATTAATCTAACGGTTACATCACAGGATCCAATGGCTGAGATTTGCTTTGATTTTTGACAAAATTTCACTTATGGACCTGATCACATCTCCATTATATATATATGGATGTGATCATATCATAACCCATATTTATGGTGATAACCTAATAACCCTCATTTTATGGACGAAAAATATCATTTTATGGAACAGAATATCATTTTACGGAATAAAAGTATTATTTTATCGTGTATAAATATCATTTTTAGTAAAAATGATACTTTTGACCCATAAAATGATAGGGTTATTAGGTTATCACATAAATATGAGTTATGATATGATCGCACCCCTATATATATAGAGAGAGAGAGAGAGAGAAGTGATCAATGTATAACTATTTTTAAATCCATAACTAGAGAACAAATCTTAGCCACACATTGTATTAATCTAAAGATTAAAATAAAGGTAAAATATCCTTTTAATTAACAGATTAAAATAAAGGTAAAATAAAGGGCATTTATGGAAAGCAGATTTATTTCCAAATTCACGCTCCCCATCTCCACCATTCCAGACATTAATCACTTCTGCAATTGAAGACTTGCGAATAAATTTCTCGTCTGCGATTGATACGATCTTCATCTTGAATCGAGCGCATTTTTTATCGAATCAACGAACAATCTTCTCTAGCTCTCTAAACACAGCACCTACAAGTTTTTAGTTTCACGATCTGAATTAATCTGCTTAAGCTGGTTAGTTTCACGATCTAGAATTCATCAATAATTTCCATATTCAAGATCGAGAATCTCATCTCTTACAATCTTCATTTTTATTTCTAGATTTCTCACCAGAAATTGTCAATTAAACATTAGATTTCATGTCATCTTACATCGGATTTTACTAGTTTAGATTTCACGCTAGAAATCGAGAATCACTCGTCATCACCCAAACAAAAAATCTCAATTTATTGTCTGAAACCGAGATCAGGCCATCTTCATGCAATCTCCACGTATTAATCATAGAATATGATGTCTAGAGTGAAGTAATATGAAATTTGATATTTTAGTGAAGTATATTCTGGAAACTTTAGAGTGTACTGTTTTTTCATTTCAATGAAGTATATTGAGCATATACTGATGTATATTTTGCATATAGTGAAGTATGTTCTGCATGTCTTATATTGTATTGTTTTTCCATTTTAGTGAAGTATATTGAGCATATATAGTGATATATATTGTGCATATAGTGAAGTATATTCTGCATGCCTTGGAGTGTACGGGTGTTTTTTTAGTGAAGTATATTAAGCATATAGTGATATATATTGTGCACATAGTGAAGTATGGTCTGCATGCCTTATAGTGTATTGTTTTTTCATTTTAGTGAAGTATATTGAGCATATAGTGATGTATATTGTGCATATAGTGAAGTATATTCTGCATGCCTCTTTTAGTGTACTGTTTTTTTTTTCCAGTGAAATATATTGAGCATATAATGATGTATATTGTGCATAAAGTGAAGTATATTCTGCATGCCTCTTTCAAGATCATATATGATGTTTGAGTGAAGTAAATGTTGTTTATAGTGAAGTAAATATGATGTTTGATATTTCAGTGAAGTGTATTATGCAAATAGTGAAGTATATTCTGGATTCCTTATAGTGTATTGTTTTTTCATTTAAGTGAAGTATATTGAGCATATAGTGATGTATATCTTGCATATAGTGAAGTATGTTCCGCATGCCTTATATTGTACTATTTTTCCATTCTAGTGAAGTATATTGAGCATATTGTGAAGTATGCATTATAGTGTACTGTTTTTTTTTCCGATTCTCCAACTATTGCTCAAAGAAAAAAAATCAGAAACTTTTAAGAGATTTTAATTTTACAATCTGGATTAGAAGAAAAGGCAATCGCAGCGATCGTGAGGCGGTGAAGTTAAATGTATACAAACAACTAAGAAACATGATTGAGAAAATTAGCTAAAGATTAATCAATGAAAATGAGTAAATTTGTAAATAATATTCACTTCAACGATTGGAGATGAAAGAAACGGTAGCTGAAGGCGGAGGAAACGACGAATGGAGGTGAAGGAAACGATGTTGGGTGAATTTCCAGAGAGTAGAGAAGAATAGAAGAAGGACAAACGAAGTTGAATTTTGAAAATGAATATAATAGGGTAGTTGATTTTAACCTTAACTCAATTGTTAAATGTCTATTATAGTGAAGTTATAAAACTATTGAATGTAAATGAGCCAAATAGGTATTACAGTTAACTGAATATATTATGAACTATATCAGTTTCTACAATTGTTTCATTCTCCATACATGCATCAACTTCCCCTACTCTTTATTTTTCCGAAAGATTCCCTGGTTATCCTATCATATAAAGAAAGTAAAAAATGATTAATAACATTATTCAAACCCAATATACTTGAACATAATAACATTCAAACACAAAAAGATCGCTAATAATATGCATCACAAACACTTGACTCTAACCATGAAATACTTCACTCTAAGCACATTTTACTTCACTAAGAATAAAAATAGATCACTAATAACATGCATCACAAACAATTCACTCTAACCAAGGAATACTTCACTCTAAGCACATTTTACTTCACTAAGATGAAAAAACAGTGCATTATAAGTATGGATCACAAACACTTCACTCTAACCATGGAATACTTCACTTTAAGCACATTTTACTTCACTGAATTGAAAAAACTGATACTTCACTCTAACCATGTTTTACTTCACTGAAATGGAAAAACAAAGCACTACAAGCATAGATGACAGACACTTCACTCTAACACTGGAATACTTCACTCTAACCATGTTTTACTTCACTGAAATGGAAAAACAAAGCACTACAAGCATAGATGACAGACACTTCACTCTAACACTGGAATACTTCACTAAATGAAAAACAGAGCAGGTAGTTGTTACTCACGATCGGAGTCTACGGTTGTTGTTTTTCTTTTCGGTCGATCAAAACCTACACAAAAAAATATAAGTAGTTAACTGTATTAATTAACTGTAAGCAGATTTCTTATGTTCAATTTGGATTCCATAATAAACTATTGCAGATCTCACTTATTTAAAACTGTCGATGTTTGAATTTGCAGAATTCTCAAAACTAACTTTTATTCTAAAACTAAATCTAATTCAGAATGAGAAATCTAAATCAGAAACTAGTACTCCCTCCGTTTTGCCATAGTTGAGGCGAAACTTTTCGGTACGGAGTTTTAGAAAAGAATATTGGGTGTATTAAATAAATAGATAAAAAAGTAAGAGAGAAGAAAATGTGGAGAGAATAAAGTATAAAGTGAATAAAGTAGAGAGAGTAAAGTAAGAAAAAGAGAAAAATGTTACCATATGTAGATATGACTCAACTATGAAAAAACTTCCCGAAATAGAAAAATGACTCAACTATGAAGAAACGGAGGGAGTATAACAACTTACATTTTGAAAAATCTTTCTGATTTGAATTCATTGTTCGATGATGGATGGAGGCGACGGTGATTGCAGCGACGGGAAGACAGCGACGATGGATGGAGGCGACGACGATTGCATCGACGGGAAGACGACGATTGCAGCGACGGGAAGACGGCGACGAAATTTCGAGAATAGGTGAAGAAGGAGAAGACGGGAAGAGGAGTGATGGCGATATGGATTGAATTCCGTAATGAGAAATTATTTCAATTGATAACCCTAATTTTATTTATGAAATGTCCAATATACCCCTGCCTTGTATAGTGAAGTAAATCTGTGATAGAGTGAACTGAATTCTCCTTCAAATTCGAAAATTACATGTGTTAAAACTAGCCTTTGATTTTCTTGATCTTGTGGCTGTGATTTGTTCTCTAGTTATGTACTTAATGGGCACTTACCCTGTATCACTACTCCATATATATATATATATGTTTGTGTTAAAATGACAACCCCTCTTAAAATGACACCGTGACACCATTTATACAACAATATTATAAACGCTACACAGCAATATTACAAACACTACACAACAATCTATAGATTGTTGTATAGTGTGTCGGATATTGCTGGACAAGAAATATTGCTGGATAAAGACCAGCAAATTGTTGACCGTCTTTTTCAGTTTTTTTTTTGCCACGTGGCAGCTTATTATTCGTCCACGTGTACAAGTGATTGGCTAGGAATGGTGGTATGGTGTTATTTTAAGGGGTGGTGGCACCCTAACATGACCATATATATATGTATATATATAGGGATGTGATCAAATGAAAACTCTAAATATTGTACAAACTCAAAACTATGATCTGGACCATTGAAAAATGTCAACGGATCACAAAAAAGCATCAACAGGAAAATGTCAACAAAATTTCAACGATAGTCAATGATTGACGCTGTGTTGATATTGTGTTGAAACCGTGTTGAAATTAAAATCTTGAAATTTTACACTGCGTTGATATTGTATTGAAACTGTGTTGAAGCTGTGTTGAGGCGTTTTGAGTTTGTACAATATATAAGTTTGCATTTTATCACTGCCCTACCAATATATATATATATATATATATAGGGTAGTGATATAATGCAAACCTATATATTGTACAAACTCCAAACTATGATCTGGACCGTTAGAATATATCAACAGATGATAAAAATACATCAATAGAAAATGTCAACACAATGTCAACACAACATCAACCGTTGACATTGTGTTGATATTTTCTGTTGATATAATTTTGTCATCTGTTGACATTTTTTAATGATTCAGATCATAGTTTGGAGTTTGTACAAAATTTAGAGTTTGTATTTGATTACATCCCTATATGTATATATATATAGAGAGTTGTGATCAATGTCGAACCAATTTTAAAGACCGAACTAGAGACCAAATCTGGGCCATTAGATCTAGTTTTTTTGATGAGATGTGCTGCTGTGAAAATTTTTTCCGCTTCATTACAAGCCCATTTTACTTCATTATATAGGTTTATTACTTCATTCTGTACTTCAAATGCTTCTACACATCCTTCATTCCAATAATTTATTACATTATTCTATGTGTTTATTAAACCATATTAGCGCCATGGCGTTGGTGATAGATATTGTAGAGAGAAAGAACGGTAACGACCCGCCCATCTAGGGTATAATAAATGCGGCGATCGTTAACTAGGCGGACTTAAATGCATCAAAGATCATAGGCTAGGGTTCCATTTAAAAAGGGATTTAACCAAAGCATTTAATGAACAATTAAATAGGAAGAAGAATAATGCCTTAGCAAAGAAATCCAACAAAAGGCTATCACAATAAATGCTTATCAAAGTTTCCCAAAATATTCTCAACTGTTCCATATCCAAAATATTCCCACGAATTTAAAAGTATTCAACCCAACCAAAAGATCACAAGTTTTCATAATATAGCGGAAGCGACCAAGAAAGAAGTGAGGCTATGTATGGAGACACAACGACACTTAGAGTTCCAACAGATCATGATATTATTTCCTACTCAACACCGCCGCCCGCTCGCCACCGCTCAACCTGCACATAGGGAAAACACATGCAGGGCTGAGTACTATAATCATACTCAGTGGACTCATTGCCGAAAACAGTTTTATCACAAATATAGTTATCATCATGCCATTTTCAAGTGTCCATCGGGGTTTTAACTTTAGAAAGACCCGAGGCACCAAAATATATTCTTTATCAAATATCACGGTCGCGCAACCATTTTTCTCATCGACGTTTACCATATCCTCATTCTACATGACAAGGAATGCGGCCGCAATCCAGGTCACTAGACCGGCCAACCCGTACGCTGACACTCGGTCTAACATTGGTGTACACTAACCCAAGTAGAGTTTGCGGCTCTACAAGGATCCGAATTCGATTAAATCAATAGTGGCATAGCCACGAGGGATAGGCACGACAAAACAAATCAAGGCATGATAACACATATCTCATTCTCATCAATATCAGTTTAGGACAATGTCCTTATTTTAAAAGAAAGCCCACCTCGTCGGCTTAGCTCGAAAGTATTCTCTTCTCCTCGTTTATCACGCTGAGAGCGCGAAGTATCACCTTTAAATTAGGCGTATCACAAATCAGTTTCAATCATTGATCTCAAATCATGCATGTCTCCCATATTTCCCTTTTTCCCATCGATTATTTTCAAAATCATCAATCAAAATCAAAGTATGATTAGCATATCATTTTTATTCAAATAACAACTCCAAATTCACCATTAAATCGTGTCACGCATGAGTGTTCCACACACACAACACACGCACACGATCACCACACATGTGCACGCCGACCGAGGCGTGCACACACACACACACACGGTCACACACACACACACACATCCATGCATCCCAAAATTCATCAATTTATTTCCCCTTCACTCAATCTAAATGCATGTGGACTCAAGAACACCGATTAATCGGTAGAAGAAGAGGAGATCAAAGATTAAAGTACCTTTTCCAAAAGAACAATCGGTAGAAACAAGTTATAGCCTTGATTCTTCAATAAAATCTTGAACTTCAACTTGAATTCTTCTCAATTGATGAAGAAATCTTGAAGAAAACTTGAAGAAAATTTGGAGAGAGTGGGGAGAGAAGTTTCGAAAATAATGGGGGAGTGGGGCGCCGGTTTTTGATCTCTAGGGTTTAGGATCTCTCTCTTATATTTATAGAGTGCCAAATAATAATATCTCTAATTAAATAAATTAGAGATTTGAGAAGATATGGAGAGATTTGAAGAGTAGTTGGCGTTGAAGCCGTTGAGAATTAGGAGGATTTCGAAAATTTAGGCTATTTTAATTAGCCTATACTTAAATTCAAATATTTTACGGAGTAGAATAATATATCACGGAGCAAGAAAAATAATAATTAAACTCCCCAATTTAATAGGAAATAGGCGTGACTTTTTCAAATCTTCCAAGGGATTTGAATTTCAAATCCTAATTTAATTAGGATATGCAATATCTTCTTAGATTTGGCAAGATATGGTAAGATATTCTAGCATATTTATATTTATTCATGGAATAGAATAAATAAGGGATCAAATAAATAAATAATTCCCTCTTCTCCAATATATGAGATTTTCGAAAATCTCATGGGAAAAATCAAAGTGGTGGTTCGAAAATTCCATGTAGGATTTATAGAGTATTTGGACTTTGGATTTAATTTGGATAATTATCCCAAACAAATAATTAAATCCAAGAAAAATAGGATTTCTTCTCCAATAATCATGATGGCCGAAAATTCCACACATTTAAATAATGCTCCTATTTAATTCTCACTCATCCCTTAGGAAAATAATTCACCCACAATTATATTTCTCCGCATCAAATATTCACACCCAATCAATCATTTCTTCACTTCCTCTTCTTTTTCTCAACGCATTGACCTTTCAACGGCCACGTCATATTTTCCCCATCTTTGACTATTCAATAGCCACGTCAACATTTCAACAAGTTGACTATTCAACTCAATCTCAATTCTCATACGCAATTAGGTCACAAAGACACTATGCAATTAATTACTCATCAAATAATTCACATATCATAGCATTTAAGGCATTTAATGCAAAAATTTTATAACCCGAAAATTAGGGTTTGAAAAAGTGGGGCGTTACATTCCACCACCCTTAAAAGAAATTTCGTCCCGAAATTTGGTACCTCATGGAAAAAGTTCCGGGTACAGTTCCATCATCTTGTCTTCAAGCTCCCACGTGGCTTCTTCATATTCGTGGTTCCTCCATAGTACTTTCACACTAGCAATGGATTTATTTCTCAAATTCTGAACCTTTCGGTCCAAGATCATTTGGGGTCTCTCTTCGTAGCTCAAGTCGGAATTCAACGCGACTTCTTCGTAGTGAATCACGTGCTTCGGATCGAACACATATTTTCGCAACTGCGATACGTGAAAGACGTTGTGCACGTTTCCAAGACTTGGCGGTAGCGCCAATCGATAGGCTACGGGTCCTATTCCTTCTAGAATTTCGTAAGGCCCGATAAAACGTGGTTTCAATTTTCCTTTAACACCAAAACGTGTTATCCCTTTCGACGGGGACACTTTAAGAAAAACTTTATCACCGGCTTGAAATTGTAAGTCGGTTCGTCGGACGTCAGCGTATGACTTTTGTCTGTCCTGGGCTTCCTTTATTCTCACACGAATTTGTCGAACGACTTCAACCATCTCTTCGACCGCATCGGGTCCTAGCACCCGTCGCTCTCCAACTTCATCCCAGTAGAGCGGCGATCTACATTTTCTTCCGTATAAGGCTTCATATGGCGCCATGTTGATTGTTGCTTGGAAGCTGTTATTGTAAGCAAATTCAATTAGCGGTAGTACGGTCTCCCAACTTCCACCGCGGTCGAGTATCACGGCTCTCAACATATCCTCGAGGGTTTGGATCGTCCTCTCGGATTGCCCATCGGATTGCGGGTGAAACGCCGTGCTAAAATTCAATCGCGTTCCAAGCTCGCGCTGTAGACTAATCCAAAATTTCGATGTGAACTTCGGGTCACGATCGGACGTAATTGTCACTGGAACTCCGTGCAATCGCACGATCTCCTTTATGTAGATCCGAGCCAGCTTGCTCGATCCATGAGTTACCGGAATCGGTATGAAATGCGCACTCTTGGTAAGTCGATCTATAATCACCCAAATTGCGGTGTTCCCATTTAGGGTCTTCGGCAAGGCCGTCACAAAATCCATGGCGATGTGCTCCCATTTCCACTCGGGTATCTCCAATGGTTGTAATTTTCCATGTGGTCGTTGATGTAATGCCTTCACCTGTTGGCAGGCTAAGCAACGTTCCACAAATGCCGCGATATCTCTCTTCATGCCATTCCACCAAAAGGACTTTTTCAAGTCTTGGTACATCTTCGTGCTTCCAGGGTGGGCAGTGTATGGAGTTTCATGAGCTTCGCTCATGATCTCGTTCTTAAGTTCCTCGTTGTTTGGCACGCACAACCTTCCTTCAAAGGTGAGGGCGTTGTCGGACTCCTCACTAAATTTTCCGGATTCACCGGTTCTCACTTCAATTCGGATTTCCTCTAGTTCCGCATCCATCCGTTGCGCTGCAACGATTCTCGTTTTCAGATCTGGTTTAACCACCAAAGTGGCAATTCGCTCTTCCACTGTTTCGGGTGCTCTTATCACTTCTAATCGCATTTTGCTAAATTCTCGTATCAAGCTCTCCTCTTCCGTTAGAAAAGTAGCTATTTGCGAATGATCTCTACGGCTCAAAGCATCTGCCACTACATTTGCTTTGCCGGGGTGGTAGTTAATGCCACAATCGTAGTCCTTCACTAGTTCGAGCCATCTTCGTTGTCGCATATTCAAGTCTCTCTGCTCGAAGAAATACTTTAAGCTCTTGTGGTCCGTAAAGATTTCACATCTAACTCCGTAGAGATGATGCCTCCAAATCTTTAGGGCATGTACCACTGCTGCTAACTCCAAATCGTGCGTTGGGTAGTTCAACTCGTGTGGTCTTAATTGTCGTGACGCGTAGGCGATCACTTTATTATTTTGCATCAATACGCATCCTAATCCAACCTTCGAAGCGTCGGTGTAGACTACGTAATTCACTCCAGACTCGGGCACAGCTAACACTGGCGCGGTTGTCAACTTTTCCTTCAAGAGTTGAAAGCTTGCTTCACACTCTGGGGTCCAATTCACCTTGACTCCCTTCTTGAGTTGTTGCGTCATTGGTCTCGCTATCTTGGAGAATCCTTCAATGAATCTTCGGTAGTATCCTGCCAATCCTAGGAAACTCCGAATTTCGTTTGGTGTTGAAGGCGACTTCCATCGTTGTACCGCCTCAACCTTGGCGGGGTCCACTCGAATTCCTTCTGCCGACACAATGTGTCCTAGAAAATTCACTTCCTTCAGCCAGAATTCACACTTGCTGAATTTGGCGTACAACTTCTCGGTCCTCAACGTTTCCAACGTGATTCGTAGGTGCTCCTCATGCTCCTTCTCGTTCTTTGAGTAGACTAGCACGTCATCTATAAAGACTAAAACGAATTTATCCAAGTACGGATGGAATATTCGATTCATCAAATCCATGAACACCGCTGGGGCATTCGTCAATCCAAACGGCATCACCACAAACTCGTAGTGGCCATATCTTGTGCGAAACGCAGTCTTGGGTATATCCTCCCTTCGAACTCGTAGCTGGTGATATCCGGACCTCAAGTCCATCTTTGAAAACACGCCTGCTCCTCGAAGTTGATCGAACAAGTCATCTATCCTCGGCAGTGGATACTTGTTCTTAAGAGTCAACTTGTTTAGCTCCCTATAATCGATGCACATCCTCATCGATCCGTCCTTCTTCTTTACAAAAAGTACTGGTGCGCCCCATGGCGAGACACTAGGCCTAATGAAACCTAGGTCCATGAGTTCTTGGAGTTGTATCTTTAGTTCCACCAACTCTTTTGGCGCCATTCGATATGGTGCCTTTGATACGGGTGCGGCTCCCGGTTCAAGGTCAATCGTGAACTCCAATTGTCGATCTGGCGGTGGTCCAGGTAACACTTCTAGAATAACGTCGGGAAATTCTTGCACGACAGCAACATCTTCCATCTTCTTCTCGTCCTTCTCCTCTCCATGGAGGTAGACAAGATAGGCAGTTCGCCCTTTTTTCATCATTGCGGTCGCTTGAAGCGCGGATATGATGGCGGTTCGCTGGTTCTTCGAGATTCCATGGTATATGATGGGTTCGCTTCCCGGAGCTTGTAGAGATATCTGCCTCTCCTTACAACGAATCATCGCAAAGTTCGTTGTCAGCCAGTCCATTCCCATGATTATATCGATATCCTCCATTTTTATGACTCGTAAGTCATGAGCAACTATCTTAATTTCTCCCATAACAATTTCTATGTTCGAGCACGTTCTAGATATTTCTATCATTCCTCCTACTGGTGAGGACACCATCATTCTACGTTCAGATTCGCTAGTAGGCAAGCTCAAAGTGCGCACACATAATTCAGATATAAACGAGTGCGACGCGCCCGTGTCAAACAACACAACAATAGGGGTGTTGAGAATTTCGCCCATACCTGTCAAATTCCCTTTCCCACGATCGTCTTGTTCCTTCTTCGGCTTCTTCTGTTCCAGTGCGAACGCTCTAGCTTGGGGAGGGAGTCTGTGGCGGTGAGGTTGTTGTTGACGCGATGATGAGTCGCGATTTCCTCCCGATTCATTCGGCGGTGCCCTTGCCGGTTGACGGGATCCCTGATCGTTCCGTCTCGATCCCGATCCTATCTTGTTACTCGGACACTCCCTAGAGAAGTGACCGTTTCCTCCACAAGTGTAGCACTTAATCACGTTCTGGTATCGGCATTCTCCGAAATGGTACTTAGAGCACACATTGCATTGGGGTGCCCTAGGTCGGTAGTCTCCTCTCTGGCTAGACGTACGCTGCCCTCCTTCGTACTGGGACCGATGCTGGCTCGACTGGTGCCGTTTTCCATCGTGCGAAGCTCTAGGCTCATCCCACTTCCGTTTCTCTCTGGAGTAGTGCGGTGGGGGTAAAGACGAAGTAGTGTTCTCCTTAGCTTTCTCCTTAGTGCGCAAGTGCTAATGCTTCGGTGTAGGGAAGTCTCCCTCGGCTGGCCAACGACATTCTTATCTCGGGTTTCAGTCCCTCACGGAACTTGTCGGATAGCTTCTCGTCGGTGTCGACTTGATCGGGGGCGTACCGGGTCATGCTATTGAGCGCTCGATCGTACTCGGTCACCGTCATGCGTCCTTGAGTCAGATTGTGGAACTCCGATGCTTTTGCCTTTCGGTAGCTCTTCGGCACATACTTGTTGTATATTTCCGTCTTGAAACCTTCCTACGTCATCGCCTCTACTTGGTCTCGTGGCATAGTCTTCGTTCTAGTATCCCACCAAAAGTCGGCTGCCTCAGTCAGCTGATGGGTCACACAACTCATGCGTTCTCTATCGTTGCATCTCAATATCGCGAAGATGCGCTCTATTGCCCGGATCCAAGATTCAGCCTTGGCCGGTTCTCCCAATCCGTCAAACACAGGTGGCTTTTGCTCTAAGAATAGTTTCACGATTTCTCGATCGACCGGAGGCGGCGGAGGCGGAGGAGGTGGAGGATGCGGAATGGGTTGTGACACGCTGTCCTCTTCCTCCGTTTGAGGAGTTTGTTCCCGATGGCGTCTTGGTGGCATTCTGATTTATCAACACAAAACATTCCCATGATTATAACAATAGTCACGTGGTATAGTTGAATAACATGGTTCATGGGTCAATCGTTTTAGAGTATATGGCCAAGCACAAGATATCAAAAGTTCGTCACGTAGACGGATTGCAAAGAGTAGTGTCAACCCTTTTTACAAAAATCGGTTGCGTCAAGGTTATCAAAGATCAATGTTCCATATCATCAAGGCAATTGCACTTAAGAAGCAGTCGTACAATTTAAGTGGCGAGTACAGGGCGCCATAAGGTATTCAAAAATGGTGGTGCGACAAGAGGCATGATGCGATGGCATGATAACATAGTGATAGATAGTTTGTACCATGTACGAAAGGCAATCTATTGCATCAAAAATAATATCTCCCCATGGCATATAAATCAAAAACGTTGCCTCATAGAGGTCTTAGTATCAAGTGCAGAAAAACGAAAGAGTAGCAAAATCATAAGGTAGAAAAAAATCGACAAGTCAATCCAAAAACATGGGGAAAGCCAAAACAAATATTCCACGACTATCAATCCTAGTCGATATCGTTCATATCCTCCTCGGGGTCATCATCCTCATCCATTTCCAAAGCGGGTCCTTCCTCGTCCGGTCCCTCATTCTCGCCATATTCACCAACATCCGGGGGCGGCGGAGTGATCGCACGCATGTCCTCCACGTTTCCATGGATAATCAAAGGGTTAGCCGCATTAGCCTTAAGTCTTGGCCTATTGGGAACACGATCAACATGCGGCTCCTTATCGCGACGATACCTCCATCGGCGGGCCTGTCCCGGCGGATACTTGTGCGGTGGGGGACTAAGCGGCGGTCCATCCCTCGCAGCTGCCATGGCTGGGAGTAGCACTCCTATCAAGCCGATTATATCGCCTCGAGGCTTATACTCCGGCGGACTGAACCATGTATATGGCAATGCAGCTTGGGCAGTCCATTCGCTCCAAGGACTCGGCAGAGTGTGGATCAATCTCGAGATCCCCGCGTGATGGGTAACTCCTCCATACGCGTATGCATCCATCCAGCGATCGTAGAATTCAGTGACGTAGGTTAGGAGAAAGGACTTTCCATCCCACTCAAACTCTTGGTAGGTTTCGACAGGGAAAACCTTATTCTTTGCGTAACGGTCGCGCATCGGTGTGTAATAATGATTAGGCATCTACAAAAGAAATCTCAGCATCAGAACAAGGATCGAAGAAAATATCAATAGTGTATAATATTTCAACTGATGCTGAGAGTACGATGGATATATATATATATATATATATATGTGTATGCGTCAAACGACGGAGGTGTGAAGATAATATCATATCAAGAAATAACGGAATTTCCTTTCCGTACCAAAAGGTGTGTATATATATATATATTTTTCGCGTTTCAATGATTCGCATTTCGTTCTCATAAGTCGCTCGCCTCGTATTCGGCGTTTGATGCCTCCAAGTTCGATATTATCACAAAATTTTCATTCACGACACGACTTACAACTATGTATAGCAGCGTGCTCAAGTTCATTCTCATAGATGTCGTTCATCACAAATCACGCAAATCACAAATCATATAGAATTTTTCATAGAGTTTTATTCGTTCAACTCATAATGGTCTCAACATATAATCACTTGCATAACAACATTTATCGTTTGTTTTGCAAAATCACATTTTGCAATTTCGCATGCATGCATAATCATCATTTTATACTCCATCGCAAATTTCCAAATATCACAACAACTCCAATTCGCTTCAACTTCCAATATTTCATAATTCAAATCAATATTCAAGGGATACTTGTTACCTCATTCATCGTGGTTGAGCGGAGACGAGTTGCGGTGTTGAGCCTTCGACTATTATCAATTAGTCAATTTACACAAATTTCAGATTTTTAATTCAACAAGACTCTTGGGTCCAGAGCGGAAAGAACGATCGCTCTGATAGCAACTGTAACGACCCGCCCATCTAGGGAATAATAAATGCGGCCATCGCTAACTAGGCGGACTTAAATGCATCAAAGATCATAGGCTAGGGTTCCATTTAAAAAGGGACTTAACCAAAGCATTTAATGAACAACCAAGTAGGAGAGAAATAATGCCTTAGCAATGAAATCCAACAAAAAAGCTATCACCAAATATGCTCAAAAATAGCAAAAGTTCCAAAGTAATCTCATCTGTTTTGCATCTAACATATTCCCACGAAATAAAGAGTTTAACCCAACCAAAAGATCACAAGTTTTCATAATTCAGCGGAAGCGATCAAGAGAGAAGTGAGGCTATGTATGGAGACACAACGACACTTATAGTTTCAACAGATCACCGCCGCCCGCTCGCCACCGCTCAACCTGCACATAGGGAAAACACATGCAGGGCTGAGTACTATAAACATACTCAGTGGGCTCATTGCCGAAAACAGTTTTATCACAAATATAGTTATCATCATGCCATTCTCAAGTGTCCATCGGGGTTTTAACTTTAGAAAGACCCGAGGCACCAAAATGTTTTCTTTATCAAATATCACGGTCGCGCAACCATTTTTCACATCGACGTTTACCATATCCTCATTCTACATGACAAGGAATGCGGCCGCAATCCAGGTCACTAGACCGGCCAACCCGTACGCTGACACTCGGTCTAACATTGGTGTACACTAACCCAAGTAGAGTTTGCGGCTCTACAAGGATCCGAATTCGATTAAATCAATAGTGGCATAGCCACGAGGGATAGGCACGACAAAACAAATCAAGGCATGATAACACATATCTCATTCTCATCAATATCAGTTTAGGACAATGTCCTTATTTTAAAAGAAAGCCCACCTCGTCGGCTTAGCTCGATAGTATTCTCTTCTCCTCGTTTATCACGCTGAGAGCGCGAAGTATCACCTTTACATTAGGCGTATCACAAATCAGTTTCAATCATTGATTTCAAATCATGCATGTCTCCCATATTTCCCTTTTTCCCATCGATTATTTTCAAACTCATCAATCAAAATCAAGGTATGATTAGCATATCATTTTTATTCAATTAACAACTCCAATTTCACCATTAAATCGTGTCACGCATGAATGCTCTTCACACACCACACGCACACGAACAACCACATGTGCACGCCGACCGAGGCGTGCACGCACACACACACACGGCCACACACACTCACACACATCCATGCATCCCAAAATTCACCGATTAATTTCCCCTTCACTCAATCTAAATGCATGTGGACTCAAGAATACCGATTGATCGGTAGAAGAAGAGGAGATCAAAGATTAAAGTACCTTTTCCAAAAGAACAATCGGTAGAAACAAGTTATAGCCTTGATTCTTCAATAAAATCTTGAACTCCAACTTGAATTCTTCTCAATTGATGAAGAAATCTTGAAGAAAACTTGAAGAAAATTTGGAGAGAGTGGGGAGAGAAGTTTCGAAATTTTTGGGAGAAGTGGGGCGCCGGTTTTGTGTGCTAGGGTTTGATCTCTCTCTTATATTTATAGAGTGCCAAATAATAATATCCATTAATTAAATAAATCAAGATTTGGAAGATTTGGTAGAGATATAGTAGAGATTGGCGTTAATTTGGTTGAGAAGCATGGGGATTTCGAAAATTATAGGCTATTTAATTAGCCTATAATTTAAATTCAAATATTTCACGGAGTAGAATAATATATCACGGAGCAAGAATAAATAATTAAATCCTCTTCAAATAATAGTAGTAGGCGATTTTTATGCCTATCTCACAAGGGATTTAATTTCAAATCCTAATTTACTTAGGATATGGCAATATCTTCTTAGATTTGGCAAGATATGCTAGGATATTTTAGCATATTTATATTTATTCATGGAAGAGAATAAATAAGGGATCAAATAAATAAATAATCCATTCTCCCACAATATATAATATTTTCGAAAATCTCATAGAAAATCAAAGGTGGAGTTCGAAAATTCCATGTAGGAATTATAGAGTATTTGGACTTTGGATTTAATTTGGATAATTATCCCAAACAAATAATTAAATCCAAGAATGATATTATTTCTTCTCCAATAATAAGGGGTCGATCCCACCAACAAATAAGGAATAATCGGACTTTGGATTTAATTTGAAATTCTCCCAATTCCACAAATAATAATAATGGCCGATTCCACACATTTAAATAATGCTCCTATTTAATTCTCACTCATCCCTTAGGAAAATAATTCACCCACAATTATATTTCTCCGCATCAAATATTCACACCAAATCAATCATTTCTTTACTTCCTCTTCTTTTCCTCAACGCATTGACCTTTCAACGGCCACGTCATATTTTTCCCATCTTTGACTATTCAATAGCCACGTCAACATTTCAACAAGTTGACTATTCAACTCAATCTCAATTCTCATACGCAATTAGGTCACAAAGACACTATGCAATTAATCACTCATCAAATAATCCACATATCATAGCATTTAAGGCATTTAATGCAAACAAATTTTATAACCCGAAAATTAGGGTTTGAAAAAGTGGGGCGTTACATTATAAACGCTACTCAACAATCTATAGATTGTTGTACAGTGTGTCGGATATTGCTTGCCAATAAAAAATTGATGTATAGTGTATACCATATTGCTGGCCGTCTTTTTTAGGTTTTTTTTTGCCACGTGGCAGCTTATTATTCGTCCATGTGTATAAATTGATGAATGGTGGTGGCACTCCTAACCCAATCTATATATATACAGGGGAGCATTCAACTCCTTTTACCCCTTAAGATACTATTTCCTTCTTAATCACATCCATTAGATTATAGTACTGGAACACGTTTCAAAACGGTAGTCCCGATAATTAAGCGAGGTTCTGATACACCTTTCCAACTTCTTACTCTCTCTCTCCCATTCTATCAAATCAAAAAACCGAACACATACCATTCTCTCAATTTTTCCAAACCAGTTGAACCCTAGCCGCCACCGTTGAAATTGCCTTGAACCAGCCGTAACTTTGATTGTTACAGTGGAAAACGACGTGGGTCGACGATTCCCATTCACAGTTCAGTTTTAAGAGCACGGTCGCCGTCGGTCAAGTATACATCTCCGATCTTCATATACGGTACGAGTATGAAGTCTCGATTTTTAGTAAATTTTCTGTGATAAATGTGAAATTGTGAGCATTAGATGATGGGTTTTCAGTATTTGGATGTTTATTGTGGGTTTGTGAGTTGAATTTGGTTTAATATTAGGGTTTTGGGTTGTATTCGTCCTCAATTTGACGATTATTGTCACTTTTGCTTTAGATGTTCCTTTTATGTGGTTCTGCGTGTGTTTTCTAACGCGGTTTCTGTGGTTGTTGTTATTCTGTGTGTTAGTTTTGCGATGTCAAAAAGAGGACGCCCCTACAAGAGCCAGCCCACGCAGACCGAAGGTGATAATGCTGCGCCTTTATACGAAATCGAAAGTGTCATTTTTCATTGTGTAGTTCATTATTTAATGTTCGCTGTGCATTTTATGGTTATTTGTTTGCATTACAACTCTTTTGCATTGCTGTGTAGTTGTTCTTACAAGTGGTCTCTGAATTATTTATCTCGGTTTCATCATTTTTTGGTCTATAGTACGGCTGCACAGAAGTTTGATAACTTTGTGGACATTTTTTGTGGATTTTGTTCCTGTTTTGTTTGCATTACAAATGTATTTCATCTCTTTGTTAAACTTGGTAGAAGTGGTTTACCTTTTTGGTACATTATTAAGTTATTTTTATGCATTATTCAATGGGATATCAACATTATTGTTGTTGATTGCAAATTTATAACCATTATTCATGCATTCTCTTATTGTCTGTTTGCAATACAACTGTATTGCATATCTGCTAGTTGTATTGCATATCTGCTTTACTGTTCCTAGAGGTGGTTTACCCTTTTTTTAATTAATGCAGTTCTTATTCTGCATTATTTGTGTTTGTGTTAGTTTTGTTGATGAAGGTGTGTAGTTCTAGTGGTTAATGTGGTTGGAATACTACATTGCTGCTTAGAGAGCTTTAACAATTAGTAGGTGGCTTGCAGTTTAGATTTCTACATTATTTAACTTTTTTGGTGCATTTTGTTCCTGTTCTTATGCATTACAACTATAGGGTGGACTAGAGATAAGTTTCATACATTATGAACGCATGTTGGTGCATTTTGTTCATGTCTTTTTGCATTACAACTGTGTTTCATCTCTGCTTTAATGTTGCTAGAGGTGGTTTACCTTTTTTTCACATTATTTAGATTCATTAGCTGCATTATTTGTGTTTGTGTTAGTTATGTTCATGAAGGTGTGTAGTTGTAGTGCGTATGTGGTTGGAAGACTACATAGCTGCTAACAGAACATTAACAGTTAGTAGATGGCTTGAAGTCAAGATATCTCCATTATTTTACATTTTTTCTGCATTTTTGGTCATGTTTTTTTGCATTACAAATATATTCCATATCTGATTAAATGTTTCCAGAAATTGTACACGTTTTTTTTACATTATTAAGTAAATTATCCAGTTATTATTATGCATTAATGGTAATTTTGTACGTATTCCTTTTTGCAGCTTCCAAACATCCAAGATTAGATATAGATCAGGCTGTGGATGATGTACTGCCTTTATCAGTAGCACAAAAGTTTAGAGATAGACTTAAGGAACAGCAGAGGGCAGAGGCTAGTACCTCAACTGAAGAAGCGGATAAGAGGAAGACTCGAGGGAAAAAGGTTGACCATTTATACATCAGGAGCACCACAGAATTTGTAAATTGTTTGAAAGATCTGACCCCACGGCAAAAGGAAGCAATGGAAGAACTTGGATTCGGGGCCATGCTACACTACAACATCAGCGAGATCCCCGGGTACATCGCCTACTGGGTTCTCAACTCATTGAATCTTGCACGCTGCCAGATACCTTTGTGTGGGGGTGGAGGCTTGACGATCGATGAGGACGATGTCCATCTGACGCTAGGTTTTCCAAAAGGGCCAACACCCATCTCAAGGCCAGTTGATAAGCAAACCGAATTCCAGTTCAACGACTACGTTGCAGAACGTTGTGGAAAGAGTAGTTACAAAATGATAGCGGCTGATGTTGCGAAAGTGATTAAGCAGGAGGTGAACGATGGTCCTGATTTCAAACGGATGTTCATGTTCATGCTAGAAAATGCAGTAATTGAGACGCCGGCGGATGGTAATTTGAAGCCAAAGATTCTACATTTCATCGACGATGTTGATGAGATTAGGAATCTCAACTGGTGCGGCTACGTCTTATCAGTATTGGAGGCCACCTATCCTACATGGAAGAGAGGTGAAACTGTATATTTCACCGGGCCTATGCACTTTTTATTGGTAAGTGAAACCCTTTCTGCATTAAAAGTGAATTTTGGTCATATTGAAGCATATTTCATATTTTGTTTTACTTATGCATTACTGTCCCTCATTTCTTGCATTAAAAATAATGTATTCATGCATTAAGCATACCAAAAAATGGATTATTGACCTTCAGTAACTCTGTGTTTACCAGTTGGCGTATGTGGACCGCGTAGTTCACATCCAGAGGCGAGTCAGCCGGGCCTGGCCAACAGTAAAAGGCTGAACGATGGAAAACTTAAAACAAAGAGAGGAGGCTGAGCGCGACCAGTTCGGTACTGGAAGATTGGAGGACCGGATAGACAAAAGATAAGTATTTGGTGGAAGAGGAAGCAAGGAGACTGGAAGATGTGAACAGAGGAGGCGGTGCAGGACCCAGAACAGAGCTAAGCGTATAAGAGATAAGTATTTGGGCTACGCGATTTCGACGTGGGTAGATGATTTCAAAATGATTCCTATTGAAATGATGGAGGATGACTGCGTACGAGTAGGTACTCAAATTGGGAAGAAGTTGTTGGAGTTGGAGGAGGAACATGTGGTTGAGCAAGAAGAGATTGTTACACGTTTGACTCAAGTGAGGGAGGATGAAGAGGAGTACAGTCAAGAGTGGATTGATGAGATGGAAAAAATGATGGCGGCATACGACAAGAAGAAGACGATTGCAAGAGGCTTCGATAGGCCATCTTTTGTGCTGGACAGATTTGAATGTCCTGATCCGTTTGCTACACAGCAAACCCAGACGACAGACGGGGCTGGTGGTTCAGGGAAAAAAACCACTGATTATACAGCACAAGATGAGCCGGGTGGCGCTGCTGACCAGGCTGGGGACACAACAGGAAAAGATGGTGGTGGCCAGCATGAGAAAACTTCCAGTGTAGCAGCGACTGAGGTATGTTCTAAGATACTAAATGATTAAGTGTTATTAATTAGTAAGAATATTACAGCTTTTCATTTTTGTTCGTTTGTTTGTAGATGCCTAGAAGCAGTGGTGACGATGAAGTGAAGGATAGGGTGGATGCAGCGGCAAAGAGTAAAGCCGAGAAAAATAAAGACAAAACAAAGAGTGCAGCCGTAGGGGACACCGCAAGGTGAAAATATCTCAATCACAACTTGCATTGTGTAATAATATAATCTCAAGTATAACTTGCATTATTTTCAGAACTTCTGTACATTATATGTATATATGTATGCATTATTCAGTGCATTTAGATTAATTATTTTTTGAAAAAAAAACCAGACAACTGAAGGGAAACGCGCTGAGGTTCCGGCAGCGAAGAGAAAACAGCCAGCGAGGAATGGACCTTCAAAGGTAGCAACGGGCAAACAGATGGATATTCGGCAGGAGGTTGAGTATCTAAAGGAAGCCTTCATTTTCTGCATTATTAGTTTGAAGCCATGCATTATTGAAATGTTATATTATTTCTTGTTTAAAGGTACAGGCTGCTGCACCCCGTAAGGGCATAGTGATTGGTGTTGTGCGAACAAGTGAGCCACCGCAACTTGTAGATCCAAAACATGCAGGTGGAAAGGCTGGTGATCAAAAAAAGGCAAGAGGGAAACAGATCGCACAGGAGTCGGATGCGGATGAGGTATCGAATAGTGTAGTTAATACAAGGACTAAAGTAATAGATCTACTAAATGATTGTTATGTGTCTTTATTATTTTGCAGAAAGCAACCGGACGAATGAAGAAGCCAAGTCTGGCTACCCGGTCTCCATTCCACGAGAGAGCAGTTAGACTGACCGCAAAGCCACACACAGTGGACAAGCAACTCTACTACTAGGTTCTTAACACGGCGGAAAAGAACATGTAAAATTTATACTTTAGATATTCTTACTTTTGGGACATATGAAACTATTTTAACTGGTTAAACATGTACAGGTATCAAGTTGTCTACCACGACAACTGGAAGAGTACTGTGCAGATCGAGATGCAGTCATTAGCGCCATTCAAGCCTGTGAGCCCCGATGTTATCAACACATGGAGCTCTTACCTGAATACAATGGAAAAGAACAAGCCGCCGGAGACAGATTTCGGACTTTTCTTCTCAACAAGACCATGCGTGAGTGAACACCATTCTCTCCATGTTTCTATCTCGTTACTATAATTATCTAAAGTTTGTAACGGCTAACACAAATAAACTACAGATTCAGTCAATGGTGGACGCACAACCCGAATGGACAGAAGAGTTCCAGTTCGATACATTCTGGACGAGGGTGTTGGAGGAAACAATTGGAACGAGAAGCTATCAGTGGGACAAGTATGAAATGGTGAGTTGTAGTTCAATAATGTAGTCGTTTCTTAGATATTACTGGAGAGAACAGTGTGTGCTAATGTTGCTTCCGTTGTGCAGTTTTTCTTCCCAGTTTGGGGGGCGTCCCATCAGTATGTGGTCTGTTTTGATCTTGGTGATTCCAAGATGAACATCATTGATCACACATTGGCTGAGACACACGTGACATTTGGAGAGAAATATGGGGACACACCCTCTGTTCTGGTAATATACATTACACATTATATTTTGTGCATTATACATCACAAATTGTACATTATGTTCAATTGTGCAAATTTTTTTGGTTTTGGCGTGTAGAAAAAATTCTTTGCAGCAGCACTTACAAAGTCCAAGGTTTCAAAAATGGCGGCACAAGTAAAAAAATGTTGTGCGCATGTCGTGACAATGCCGTGGAGGAACAATAGTGGCACCGTGGACACGGGGGTGTATGTGATGAGGCATATGGAGACGTACTTCGGAGAGAAGGAAAAGGATTGGAACTGCGGTCTAACTGCAAAAGGAACGAAGAGCCTGGAATTGTTGCGCATGAAGTTTGCGACGGCGCTGCTAACTTCTCCACACAACTCGAAGACCGGGACCAACCAAACACAAGCCACGAAGCATTGGATGGATAGGCCGCCTAAATTCAGCTTTGAAAAGTGGGTCGAGAATTATGGGCTCGAGTGAACTAGATGGTTTTTGATTTGGATATGAACTAGATGTTTTTTTAGGATGGGAAGGGTGAACATCGAATTTGTGGGTTCGAATGCTTTGGATATCTTGAAATGTTTTCGATTTTTTGGTACTAAAGGTTTTGGATACTCCTGAACTAGGTGATTTAGAATGTTTTGGATATGTAGGTACAAAATGTTTGCTCCACAAAACTGGTAATTGCTTCAGATAACTTAATAATTACAAAATATTACCTAATAATGTATAATATACAGGGAATAATGTATAACAAAGCTATCGAACATATTAATGTTATACATTATGCAAACTACAATGCATATAACTATACAAATAATGTAAATAAATTGATTTATAATGCAATTTTCCGTTATGTTAATGAAGTGACATACCAGTGCATATAACAAATAATGTAACACTTATACATGCATAATGTATGTAAATATGCCTGAAATGCAAGGTTATTCAAAGTATAGAAAATACTGTTTCTCCAAATGACCAGCTCCTGTAATAATTCTGAAAACGAAACAAGTACTCAATTCAATTAATGTAATAAATAGATAACAATAATGCACAATAAAACTTTTATAATGAATAATCATTTAGACAATCTAGTTCAAAGTGGGAAGAAATAGACTTAAACACTGAGCATAAAACGCAAAACCAAGAACAATAATGCTGTTATAATGAAAATTAATCAAGATTTCCTCTTTCCCTTACGCAGCTCATTCTCCGTTTCAAGCTCTTTAAGCATAGGACAATTTCTTGAGTCGTGATGGCACAACTCATCGCACGCCTTACACCGTCTAAGAGGCCTAGTAGCATCCTTGATAGCCTTTTCTCTCTTCGAAATCAGACGACTAGCGGAGCTGCTCGCGTGCCCCTTCGTCTTTACCACATCCGGAGGGTGGACCTCGATGACTTCCGGCCTTTCCATTCCATAAAACTGTTCAATCATTCGCCTCTTCTCAGAAGCGGATGGCAAAGGAGTTCCAGCGTGAAGTGAATTACCAAGTTCCTCCAATCCACCTACGAATGCACGAAGCACATCAATGTTCGTCACAAATCGACGAAGAAATCCATAGAACAGTGAGATCCCTTGCTTTGAAACGTTTTGCCTTTCATAAAAAACGGACTGTGTAGGTAAAGTCTCATCAACATCTCCATGGACAGCCTTAACCAGCGGAGTCTTCATCCATTTACTTGCACAGTAGTTATCAGGAATCTTTTTTACTTCATTGTTCCGGAACAAAAAGAAGACATGGCTGCACAGATAGCCCTGCCTACTGAATAGTTTGCAATCACAAGAGTATGAGTCGTCAGTCCTATCATGTCTCACAAAGTAGGAATGTAGGTGTCAACACTGTCTGCAGATGAGAACCCCAAAACGCGACATCTGTCATTTCTCTCAACGATCTCCTCTTGTATTTTCTTGAACATACTATCTGTGTACAGAGTAGAAGCATGTTTCTCGAAAGGCAGAGTAGTGGCCAATATAGGCAGGGCAGTCGCGTCTTGGTAGTCCAGCTTTGTTCTACTATTCCGCTGAAAATCCACAGCTTGGTTGAAATTCAAGTAGAATTCGGCAATGTTGTTGCGTGGCTTGAGAAATTTTTTATAGAAGCTGTTCTCTGACTCAGAAATAGAGGTGGTCCTAATCATCGAGCCCATTGGGAAATCTCTGAAGTATGCAGGTATGCATAATTGCCTGTAGTCGTACAATGTCTTCAACCAACCATGGTCTTCCAGGTCGTAACGTTCAAGTACTCCATTCCACTCTTCTTCGAACTCGTCGGGTTCAAGCAGATCCGACCAGACGCAGGCATTGAACTCTTTCTTGAAATCTTCGTCCCGCAACAACCGACCAGGAACTTTATTGGCCAACTTATGCATGATATGCCACATACACCATCTGTGGCGAGTCCCGACAAGAATCTCTTCAATAGCCGATCTCATCCCCAAATCTTGATCTGTAACAATCATCTTCGGAGCAACCCCCATACATTGGACAAAATGTCTAAACAGCCATGCAAAAGCGCCTGTCTTCTCGTTGCTTACCAAACCAGCAGCGAAAGTCACTGGTCGTCCATGATTGTCCTTTCCCGTGAATGGCGCGAAGATCATACAATACCTGCGTAACATAAGCCAACATAATTCAAGAAAAGTGCATATGTAATGCATGCAAAATACATTGTAATGCATACAATAATGTACATATTCAAATGTTATAATGCACGACAGGTATACCTATTGGTGTTGTAGGTGGTGTCAAAAGCCACAATATCACCGAACATGTGGTAATTCCTCTTCATCAAACCATCACACCAGAACAAAGCAACAAGCTGGTTGCTAGCATTAACCTCGTACTCATATGTGAATGCTTCGGACATCTCCTTCTTCCTAGCCATATCATCCAAAACCATTTGTACGTCAAAACCATGAGCGTATGCCTTGATGTCTCGTGAAGCATTCCTTATATCCCCAACATTGCAGCCAACGAGCTGAAAACCACCCAGAATTTCCTTCAGCACATTAAACGTGAGCGTGGGACCTATGTTAGCCTTTGAACAATCAAGGATAAATTGGTGATGTACGTCGTCCAACTTTCGATTGATTGACATAAACTGCTGATGCTCGGTCCCAACCATGTAATGGTTATGAACTTCGTTAAACTCCTCGACAGTATAACCTGAAACTCCTCCGTCGGAGAAGAACTTGAATGAGATACTGGCTTTACAACCACAACGCTTGGATAAACGTCGACGTTTTAACGAAAAACCAGACCGTGCATTTGCTTGGTCATCCTCGCTCGACTTCTTGCTGCCTTCCCTGTTGCATACTACGTTATACCAAGTAATTATACCATCAGTTTTCCTCATTTTTGATTTACGAGTATCAAAACCAACAGCCCGGGCATACACATCGTAGAACGCGAAACAAAAATCCAATGATTTGAACTTCTGGCCAACCACAGGCTTCAACTCTTTCGAACACTCAGGTACAACAACCACTGCACACAATCACAAAAAACAAAACTCAGCTAACATAAACATTATGAACCATAAAAGTTGCATTATCTATCTAAAAATTTACATTATCCAGAACTAAATCTACATTATATGTATCTAATATCACAAACACAACACCCTAGTTTAATTAACGTGTCTAAACCATAACACAGGCAACATAAAACGTGCATTATCTATCTAATAATGTACATTATATAGTACTAAATCTATATTACTTGTAGCTAGTACCACAACACCCTAGATTAATCAACGTTTCTAAACCATAAACAAGACAAACTAATACTTGGATTATTTATTCACAACTTTACATTATCCAGTAATGAATGAACATTAAGATTAACAAATAATACAACATCCAAGCCGCCCGTCCCTAAACCCTAGCCCATGCAAACTCAATTCTAAACCCTAGGCGACCCCCTTAAGCAAACTCATGCTCCTTGTTAGCGTCAGTTATGGAACTAGATTTAATTAACAGATACAGAATGTCAAACAAGTTTGCGTTAATATGTGTGATTTGGAAATTAATGAAACGTGGATACAAAAAACTATGACTTCTCGAAAAAAATTACCTTCGTCCAGGTTTGAATCATAATCTTCGTCCATTGTTGAGGAACCACCTTCTTCCATTGTATTAACGATAATATTCCAGGAACACTCCCAAAAATAACGCACAAACGCACAAACGCACAAACTGCATACGATAATTACAACCAAGGCATGTTTCGCACGATTTGATTTTTAACGAAGAACTAACGTTGAAAGATGAAATAGAAGAAAGGTTAATTTCACGATGAAAGAGAAGAAAAAATTCTGGGAGAAGAATTAAAAAACCGACGCAATATTCTGTGAGGAGAAAATCATGGACATTCCATAACCACCAACATTGTCATTCCCTTAAAAGCCCTTTTCCATTTTTTTAATTAATAAAAAATGCATGATCAGGCCTTAATTTCGTATATATATATATATATATATATATGGGAGTGTTCAAATCCATAACCCAATTAATGTCAAATATCCATGTTAATCACATCCCTTTATTTTATCAATCCAACAGATGACATGGCTCCCTTTTATTTGTTTTTAAATAAATATTATAATAAAAAATGGTAAGAATGGCATATGATATTTGATGCGGTTAATATCATTCCATGATTCACGCCATTTCATGATTTTATTCTCTCCCCTATAATTGAAAGCAAATCAATTTCGGAAAAATAATTTGTCTTGAGATTTTTTTTTTGTGAACTTAATCTCCTCCGCGCCGTCCTTCATCATCTAGTAAGAATCTATGTGCCGTGATTCATCATCCGAACTCTAATTTTGCTATTATCAACAATGGAAGATTGTAAGTATATTTTACGCATACGATTTTGTTATTGAATTTACGTTCTTAAATTCATTTTCCAATTTTGTATATTTCAGATCATTAGAAAGATGAATGCATATCATAATTTGGTTTTATTTTGCGATTAAGGTTTTTATACGCATTCATGGAATTTGATGCTTAGTATAATGTATTTTGTATAATGTATTCATGGGATTAAGGTTTTTATATGCGTTCATGGGAATTGCGAGTAAGGTTTTTACATCGTAATGTAACTTGATGCTTGAGTATAATGTATTTCGTATTTTAGGTTAACCTATCGATTTTAATCGTGAGTGACATCTTATAAATTTTCAAAAAGTAATGTACAATTTTAGGTGTATAATGTAGATTTTCTATACATGATGATGTAGATTTTGTTAGGTTTGGTATACTGAAAAGCATGTTTCGAGCAAGTTTCGCTCGAATAGAATCTTGCTTGTATATGTAAAACTCTACAATCAACTTTTAACCCGATTCGGTATTATTCGAGCAGTTTTGCACGAATAGAATCAATATATTATTACATTGTGTTTGCTTATGCATTTATAAGATGTTTTATAAACATTTAAATGTATAAGAAGCAAACAAAGTCTAAGTCTTTTGCTTAGTAGACTGGTTGTGGGCGTCGTCCACTTTAAGATAACACAGTCGGTTCTATGCAATGCTTTGCAAAAGAAAAAGAAGAATTTCACAACCCGGATAGGGTTGGACTACCTATCGTGAAAGGTTGCAATATCAGTCCGATTATTTCTAAACCTTTCTGAAATAATATGACGTTGGTGTGGTATAGCACTGAACGGATCTAACAGCAAGACGTGTCTTTATGCTATCTACTGAAAGACTAGGTCTTGATAAAATACTATTTCTTAATCTACATATGTTAGCATTGAGCATACGGTATTGATTATGCACTACTTTGACTTATCAAATGGTGCGGGTTTTTCGCAACCCAATAATCCTGATATATTGCGTAGTGGTGATTAATATCTAGCGGTGCTAGGATTGCTATTATGTTGAATCGTGCGCTAGGTGAGTCTCGTTTGATAATGTCCTCAAGAGGAGCTCGAACAAGGTTTTATTATTCGGAAAACTGGCCAGTTGGACTTTTATCACTCTATGAATAATAAATAAGTGTTTCTTGCTAAGTCCACTCTTGGAATTAATAAGATGTTAATTAATTAAGTCCATAGCAGACATTAATTAATTAATGGACATTTATATCTTAAGCGCGAGAAATAAATAATATAAATAATGGAAACCCGGATTACTTGTAATTTCGGATTTGGATAGGGAGAGTTCAATATTACTTCTGTAGTGGCTGCTCGTAATATTCCAATATAAGCTTGTATTAAATTGTGGGTTCAATTTAATTAGGAAAAAGCTAATTGGGATCGAGATACAGTTTGGGAACCAGTCAGAAGATCCGTGGTCTAGTATTGAAGATCATCACGTGGAGAAGGCGCGAGCAATCGACGATTCTTTGGAGAATCAAATCGGTAACTCTAAACCGTAGAATTCATGTTTTAGGATTTACTTTCTATAAGCATGAATTATTTGCGTTCTAGCATGCAATTATCTATTTAACATGTGAATTGATTAATCGCATAATCGGTCAAATAGATCCGTATCTGATTTATTGTTTTGTACAAGTCTTCCGCTGTGCAAGGGGCACCAAACCCCAGCAGATTTGATATAGGTCAGGTAGCATGAATCACATGGTTCAATAAGAGTCAGAAGTTAAATTAATTCCCCTAGGGTTTAGCAATCTATAGGGCTAGGATGTAGTACCAACTTGTTAACACAACGTTCACCAAGAGAATCGAGTTAGAGCCATTCCCCATAGGGTTCAATTATCCATTGGGCTAGGGTATAGCAATCACAACTTCACGTAGGGACCTCAATTGACCGAACTTAGTTCCAATCCCTTAGGGTTAAGCTATCCATAGGGCTAGGGCATAGTACAAACTCGTACATATAAGTACGATTTTGACATTATGTTTGTTGAATTCGTTATGATTCTTATGTATGAATTTAATAGTGTAATGTATACTTCTCTTACTGAGTAATGTACGAATATAGTATGTTAATGTATATTTCTCTTACTGAGTAATGTACAAAGATAGTAGTTTAATGTATATTTCTTTAATTTTGTTTGGTGACTGTTATATTTCAACCCTCCAGATTAGTGAAAACTAAGGGATCAGGTAGCGACTCTACTAGCCGTATCATTTCTCAGATGGAAAAGACTATAAAGAAGGCGAGCAGACATCTTCGAAGGTGTAAGATAAGCAATCAAATGGGTCATCATGATTCGAGAAACTGTCCAACGCTGAAAGATATGGAGAATGATAAGGAGAAGCGTAAGGGGAAGGGGAAATGTTGACATTTTTTAATTTATTTTCCAGACATATTGTTTTTTTATACTTGCGGTAAGACATACATTACTAGAAGTTAAGTATTACATTATTTTGGAGTTTTTCTACATTATAATTTTATCCCTAGTATTATTATATCATACATCTACATTACTATATGCTTATGAGTTACATTATTGTGAACTACATATACATTGTCAAACTAGTGTGTAAAAACAATATTTATGTTAACAAATAATGTAGACACTTTCAGCAAGCAATGTACTAAACGAATTGTCACAAATATACATTATTTGCGTTACATCAAGGTTCGTGTTTGAGTTTATTTTTGTAGAATACATACAAATCCTAATGTATAAATATACGAGTTTAATGTACATGACTCTTATTGAGTAACATAGATTTTAATTTGTTCGCTAAGGGGCAGACGTTTAATCCATTCCCAAGGGTTTTACAATCTATGAGGCTAGGGTGTAGTACCAACCCAGTAACCTAGAGTATATTTCACATTCCACATGGGGTTAACTTATCCTTGGGGCTAGAGTATAGTACCAACACAGTCAACTAACATCAATTCTCACTTAAGTAGCACATTAGTACAAAATAATATAAACATTTGCCTACACATAATGTATCACAACCGAAAGCAAGCAGATAATTTACCGTTACGAAGCATATAATGTAACCTTAAAAAATGTATTAATCTCACAAAACATAATACAACACCAAAAAATGTAGCACATTAGTAAAAATAATGTAAACATTTTCCTAAACAATGTATCACATCCTAATGTAAGCAAATAAACATTTCTTCACGCATTTCTTGCTGCACTGATGCGATAGGAATTTCATCGTCGAAGTCGTCATCGTATCGACTCTGGCCCGTGTTTGTACCTATTCAGAAAATTTTACATTGGTTAGTTATAATGTTACATTACCAGTAAACTCATGATTACATTACTAGCAATAACAAACTATAATGTACACATCATTGTGAAATAATGTAAATATCAGTTGCAATGATGTGTAAAAGCGCAATGTAAGCTTATTTACTGTACCAATAGGGAGCAGATAATGTAAATAATAATGTACATATATGCCTAAATATACATATTTAATGTAGACAAATCAAACAACACACAATAATATAGCAGATTAATAAATAATAATGTACATATATGCCTAAATAATGTATCATAGTCTACTGTAAAAAGATAATGTACCCTTATGAAGCGTACAATGTAACACAAGATAATGTAGCAAACCAGTAAAAATAATGTATAAAAGCGTGTTGTAACATATAGCTTACTCACATGTTTTTTGACTTGCTTGGCTATTATAGGAAGGGTGTCCTTTTTTACCATTTTTGGAATTAAGAACAAAAACACAATTACTCACTTCAAAATGACCAAATTTACGCTATCAAAAATCAAGATGAAGCACAATCAATTCAGTCTAATGAACAGAAACGATAATCCTATGAATACAAACCCAGAAAATTAAAATCTATAATTAGTATAAAACTGAAATATAAGTAATGAACAGAAATACAAACAATTTGAATCGATAATTACCGAAAACCAAAACAATCACTAATGAAAAGAAAACCATTTGCAAAACTATCAGAAGACACATTATGTTTACATTATTTCTTTTATTAGTATACATTAATGCGTAAGATATGTTTTAACATACTTAGTGGTCGAAATAATGTAAAGTTTAGTAGAACAATGTTTAAAAAAAAACTGTACATTATAGTCGGTATCCTATTGCATAATGTATCTGTCAGATGTAAACAATGTAACAGAGAGCATGCCAAAAAATACCAACACAAACCTAAATATGTTACATTATTCAAAGTTCAAGATCTCAAGCCATAACAGAGACACAAAGCTTACCATCTTCGTTGTTAGAATTGGTCTTGAAGGGTCGCCCTCTTTTAACCACGTTCTCCCCTTTTTCCATCTGTTAGAACTGACTGAAAAAAAATATAAACGAGAACATTAGAATTCAACTAAAAAATCCTAAAAAAATCAAACAAACAAGCAACCTATTCTCAGTTATACTGAAAAATGTAATGTAAACCAACAATTCAACGAAATACTATTCCCAAAAAAACCTAGGATCGAATAATCTTAGTAATGTAAACCTATGGTCGATTAATCTCAATAATGTAAACCAAAAATCCAAACTTTGTTTTAAAGCAGTCGATCAAATCTTTGTTCGATTAATGTCAGTAATATAAATCAAAAACCCAAAAATCAAATCTCAGAAATGATCGATTAAAGCTTTGTTAAAAAAAAACAAGTTCAATCACCTCAAACATGTAAACTTCCAATTTGGGTCGTGTCTACCACCGCCGCCATCGTCACTTTGATTATCCAGGCCAGGTACGATTTTCCCGACGCCTCCGTTGCCGTGGACAAGGAATCGCCTAGGGTTGAATGTGTAGAGAATTTTAGGGAACTAGGTTTTTGGAGTCGATTCGGCTGCTTTGGAGTGAGAAATGGAGAGTGAGGGGAATATGGGAAGTTTGTTGAAATAAATTGCCGCTTATTTCGGAGCTTCCTTGTTAAAACCGTATGATATAGTTGATGTTCCCAATATACCCCCACAATGTAATTCGAAAGCCTGAATAATGTAACACGGAAAAGGAGATACATTACAAATCTACACCCTCCATCTAGTTAATCCTAGGGTTGGAAATATATTTGAACTTAACACTTAAGAGTCACTTGGACCCTAATGCTCCTATATATATAGGGATGTATTCATATGGACCATATATATATATATATATATATATATAGGGATGTATTCATATCCTTTTCTAATATTATGTTCTATTGTCCTTTTTAATCTTGGCCCTCCATTTTAGAGATCTAATGGCCTAAAATAGAGGCTGATTTATTTACTTTTAATCATTGAATTAGACGAAAAGGGCTGATTAGGAATACAAAATATAGTTAGTTATGGTAAGTCCTAGATTTTCTCCTCTCATGATCGCATCGGTTTTTCTACAGAAATAAACGATTCTAGCTTTATTTTCTGTGTAATCTTTTCTCCAATATTTTCTCCCTTTTTCTCCGTTGAAGACATACCAACGTCGACAACTAACGCTGCTGAAACATTCTCCGTAAACTTTTTTTTTTTGGTTTCTCGTCGGAAACCGTTTTTGGGAGCAATTGTTGATTGAGTTCGTTTTTTACAAAATGGAAGAAGGTAATTAAATTTCTCCAATCATCGATTATAAATCCGATTGGCTCAGTTGAATACAGATTAGTTGGATTAATGGTTAATTGCAAATAAGTTGTTGTGATCGTTTTTATATCTATGCGTGTTTGTACGTAGTAAGTACCACGTCTTCTATTCAACGTAAACGAGTTTCAGTTAATTCTGTAGGGTTTACAATTCGGCTGGGTTAGGGAGTTATTTTAACCAATACACATAATCGACATGTAGCATTATATAATGCCTATAATAGACTCTGTAATGAACGATTTATGATATGTAATGCATATGTTTGCTGAGCCATATGTTCTCTCGTTTAATCTGATGTTGTTTTTGAGAATTAATTTGTTGTCTTGTTTGAATGTACTGTGCGAGTTTAATATAATCCACTAGGGTTTAGCAGTCATTGGTGGTTATGGCGTAGTATTTTGTTGAGTCGACGAGTTTCATTTGTTTGTCTAGGGTTTAGTTATTATCTCGGCTACAGTGTGGTATTAATCGGCGTATGTAATGTTCAAATATTAAAGTATAATGCACTATTTCTTAGTTGTAATGTTCGATTTGTATCATATAATGAAACTTAATTCTAATATGCTTGTTGGTTTGATTTTATTTACAGTGTTCGTTATACCTGAATGTTCTCCACAATTGAAGGCTGTGATTGGTCAGAAGTTCCAATCCCTAGATTTTGCGTTTGCATTTTATGATGTGTATGCCCGCGCTGTTGGGTTTGATACGCGCAAACAAGGAATGAGGAAGGCGGCGGACGGTGTTACTACTTGGTATTCTGTGGTATGCAATAGGGAGGGCTGCAAGAGGTCGAATGAGGAAGACGATGTGAATGCACGCTCTGGTTTTACTCTTAAACGCAGGCGGCTTTCCAAGAGATGTGGTTGTAAACCTTGTATATCCTTCAAGTACTTTTCCGAAGCAGGAATACCGAGATATATTATTCACGAGTTCAACGAGGTTCACAACCATTGTATGGTGGAGTCGGAGCATCAGCAGTTTATGACACTTAACCGGATGCTGAGCAGGGTTATCAACCTTAGAGTCACCTTTATTCACCAAGAAGGCAACAAACCGGCGTGGGAACTTGCACGAAGGGGACCCTTCGCACCCGCACTTGAGTTTGTGGATGAGGCCTCATGTCCCTCTATAATCCAGACTTTGATTAGGATGGAACAACTTGGCGTTCCCTACTTACGGCGCCAGCAAGAGAACCACGAGTTTGAAGAAACCGACCCAACGTGAAGGTCAGCGAGCTGGAGATGACGGTCCCCCCAGGAACCATAACTGCTCATAGGCCTACCCATCATTCTCTTTTATTGCCTTTGCTGCTTAGCTTGGGGAGTAGGAGGTGGTCCGTCCGCATGTGGTCGGACCATCCCCTACTCCTGACATGGTCTCTCTCGGCATATCACTTTTGGGTATGGCCTAGCATTGTAAAGTTTTGTTGGTAAAATATAGGGATGAGGGGCCCACGAACCCTCCACCGAAAGGTGTTTTGATAAATAAAAAAAAAAAGTTTATGACACTTAACCGGAAGTTGGATGACGTACATCACAAATTCATTCTTGACTGTTCCAAGGCTAATATAGGCCCCACACTTACCTTTAAGGTATTGAAGGAAATCCTCGGTGGTTTTGAACTTGTCGGTTGCAATGTTGGGGATATCAGGAACACATCTCGCGACATCAAAGCATTTGCACACGGTTGTGACGTGCAAATGGTGTTGGACGACATGGCGAAGAAGAAGGAGTTGTTGGATGCCTTCACATATCACTACGAAGTTAATGCTGCTAACCAGTTGGTTGCCCTTTTTTGGTGTGATGGTTTGATGAAGAGGAACTATCATATGTTTGGTGAAATAGTGGCGTTTGACTCCACTTACAACACAAACAGGTATACATTATATGCAGATTTTTGTACATTACTGAGTGCATTATAAAGCCATAAAGTTGCATTATACCTTTATCGTTATGCATTATTAAGAATTAATTATGCTAATGCTGCATACCTGTGTGCAATGCAGGTATTGCATGATCTTCACACCTTTCACGGGGAAGGATATGTTAGGTTTGGTATACTGAAATTTCGAGCAAGTTTCGCGCGAATAGAATCTTGCTTGTATACGTAAAACTCTACAATCCACTTTTAACCCGATTCAGTATTATTCGAGCAATCTCGCACGAATAGAATCACTATTATTATTACATTGTGTTTGCTTGTGCATTTATAAGATGTTTTACAAACATTTAAATGCATAAGAAGTAAACAAAGTCTAAGTCTTTTGCTTAGTAGACCGGTTGTGGGCGTCGTCCACTTTAAGGTAACACGGTCAGATCTATGCAATGCTTTGCAAAAGAAAAAGAAGAATTTCACAACCTAGATAGGCTTTGGCTACCTATCGTGAAAGGTTGCAATGCCAGTCCGCATATTTCTAAGCCTTACTGAAATAAGATGACATTGGTGTGGTATAGCACTGAACGGATCTAACAGCAAGACGTGTCTTTATGCTATCTACTGAAAGACTAGGTCTTGATAAAATACTATTTCTTAATCTACATATGTTAGCATTGAGCATACGGTATTGATTATGCACTACTTTGACTTATCAAATGGTGCGGATTTTTCGCAACCCAATAATCCTGATATATTGGGTAGTGGTGATTAATATCTAGCGGTGCTAGAATTGTTATTTTATTGAATCGTGCGCAAGGTGAGTCTCGTTTGATAATGTCCTCAAGAGGAGCTTGAACAAGGTTTTATCATTCGGAAAACTGGTCAGTTGGAGTTTTATTACTCTATAAATAATAAATAAATGTTTCTTGCTAAGTCCACTCTTGGGATTAATAAGATATTAATTGCTTGAATGCATGAGTCTTGAATCATCAACGAGAGCACGATTGGTAAGGACGTGCGGTCGGCTTTTCCGCCGGGGCTGCAAGTCGCCGAATGGGCAAGTCTCGACGTTGATAGGAAGAGGCACGATCTGCCCAATTTGAACAAATTTGGGGTATCTATAATCAATTCTCAACTACGTGTATGTGGTGTAATCATGACTATAAGTAATGATTACATGGAATGACTAGTTTGATTCCTTAAATCAATTGAGAGTTGATAACGTGAATTCATCTTTGCGGAATTGTTCAATTGAATTGGTCACGGCTGTTCGGGCTTGACGGGTCGGAACGGAGCGTGTTCGCTGCGATGCAGCGATGATACAGCAGGGGTGCCAGGTCAGCCGCGGAGAATCAGCGGCGGAGCAGTCGCTGCGACGTAGAAACAGCACGAACAGCAGCGACAGTCCGTTTGTGACAGCGGCGGCGACCGGAGTTCAGGCTGCCCAAGCTGTCAGGCTGGGCTGTCTCGACGGGTCGCTGGCAGCAACGGTGATGATGCAGCAGCAGTTTCGTGTTGGGGCAGCAGCAGCTGCGTAGACGACGTCGCACAAGTGACGACGCAGCAGCAGCGCCGGAGACGTCACAGCACCGATGATGACGCAGCAGCGCGACGCAGAACAGCAGCGGGTCGCGATTCGAGTGGGAGCCCTTTGTGGGAAGTTCCCGGACTCGAGAGGCGAATGCGATCTGGCCAGAAACGTGGCAGCGGCCATGGATTCAGTGAGAGTCCAGCCGAGCCATGCAAGGTTCGGTCAAAGTTCGCTTTCCAAATTTGATTAGGATTTCAAATCCTTGGATTCAATTTTGGAAATAATTCTAGATTAATTTGGAAATAAGATTTGAATATATCTTTTGTGGATTTTATATATTATATAAGATTTGATTTTGTATTAAATCATGGATTAATTACAGATTTTATCTTTATTTTATGGATTTGTAGGGATTTAATTCCTAGATGAATCCTAGTTAAATTTAGATAATGACAATCTAATTTTTATCTATATCCTATGGATTAATGTGGATTTATCCATAGACAAATCCTAGTTGGATTTAGATAATGATAATATTATTTTATTCTTATCCTATGAGTTTATATGGATTTGGATAGTGATAATGTAATATTTTATTCTTATCTTATAGATTTATATGGATTTATTCCTAGATAAATCTTGGATAGATTTGAATAATTATAATATAATATTATTTAATTCTATGGATTTATATGAATTTACTCCAAGTTAAATCCTAGATGGATTAGGATTAATATTAATATTGATTTATTTTTATCCTATGGATTTGAATAGATTTAATTCTATTAAGACAAATCCTAGATGGATTAAAATAAGTATTAATCCAAGTTATCCTTATCTTTTGGATTTATGTCCTAGATAGATTAGGATAAAGATGATAAAGATGATATATAAGAAAATCCTTATTTAATTGGATTTAGATAAATTAATTTATCTAAGAAATCCTAAGTAGTGTTTGATATATTTTGGATGTCTATTCTAAATAGAATTAAGATTTGTATAAATCTTGGTTGATAGGATTTTATTTTTATCTAATGGATTATGATGGAATTGTTTCTATCTAGTAATATCCTAGTACGATTTAAATAATGATAATCATAGATCAACGTTATCTTGAATTGTAGGATTTGATTTTATCGAAATAAAATCTTGAATAATCCTAAATGGATTTAGATAGTTAACTCTATCTTGATAAATCCTATCAGTAATTGGATAATTATGATCCAAGATAAAACTTAATTATTTAATTGATTCTCCCTTGACTAGATTAAATAATTGTCGTTAATTATCATGTGTGTTTAAATGCCATGCATTAAATGGATTTATCTGTTTATTTGGTGTTTATCTATTTTAAGTGGATTATCTGCTTTATCTGCTTATGTGATAATTATGCAAAAACCATACAAAATATCTAAGTGATGATTACAACAAGTGCGTTGTATACGGTCTCCATCGGTTGGACTGCCAAATTTTGTGAAGCTGATTTTCTAATATTATTGCCACCTGCAAAGTAGGGACAATAATCCTACGAAAACAGTAAGTTCATAAGGGCGGACTTCTCACATAATAAATAGAATGAACTAGAAAGTGGTTCCCAATATTATTGCCACCTGCAAAGTGGGGACAATAATCCTAAGGAACTGCGAGTTTCAGGGTTCAATCAGAATTTATGAGATAGCTTGGTTTTGTTATCAGCACATGAACATTGTTATGGGAGTGTGTTGTAGAAATAAAATTCTGTAATGCTAAATCTGATGGTCGTGCTTAGGCAACATTAGGCGTATTAACCTCCAAAGGAGGATACAATTTATTAATTTTGTTGTTGTAAGATACATAATTGTTTTGTGGTTATTTGTGATTATGTATTGAGCATGAGTATGTGATAATAAGTTTATTTGTCAAATCTTCATTATGTCATTTAATATTTGTCTGCGATCCTTAAAGAAAGAAAACTCGAATGCCTAAATTATGTAGACCGGAAACGAAAATGGATAAGTTTCTCATCGCTGAAAACCTTGAGTTTATACTCAATGATTCATGTCCTCCATTTCCTCGACATAATTCCACGAAGAATGTTCGAGAATGCATTATGCATGTACTTGACAAGCTCTTTGAGGAATAAGGTCAAGCTATTTTCCTTTAAGTAGCTCGACAAGTCTTGGTTAATGACGATGAAAGATGGATATCAATAGAATCTGTCAAGATGATTCGATTGGAATATCCTAGAGTGACAGAATGTTTTGAGGATCTTTTGATCACTCAAATAGTTTCTGACACAAGTCATCGCCTAAAGTAACAAGAAATGACTATAAGAAGGTTTAACTGAAAAGTAGAAAATCTTCAGAATAATAGTCGTTGTGTTACTATTAGAGGAAAGTAACATGATAGATGACGAATTCATAAAGGCTGCATTTTTCTTAAGTCCTAGTTCATTTGAACAAAAGACTAGATATGGAAATGGGAGAGCCTGGATTGTCATCGAAGTTTGTTTAAAGCGAGAAAAGATGCTTTGTGAGTTGGATTGACCTATTTTATAGAAGGACAATGACTTACATGACAATGCAACTTCTAAGTAAGAGATCTTGATCCAGTTAGGTTTTTGTTGCAGTGGGAGCTATTAATGCTCAACTATTGTTTTATGGTTGATGCTTAAGGCATCATAGTATTAAAATAATATAAGTGCGACAAGGTTGAGTATTCAACAACACATCAACTTCTTAATCATTGAATGATAAAGTATTTATGGCTCTTAGCCTTAAGGCCAAGAAAATACTTAGAAATTGTTCGAACTGATCTAGACTATCAAGATTTTAACATTTCGTTAAATAGCTTGACAGTTGAGAAAGTCTGTTTAATGCACTATGAGTTAGAATCATTTGATTTTTCAAGAGATTCAGAATACTTATAGAAGTGCAACATAGAAAGACTAGCAAGTCTTAATGGTTTACACCATAAGGAGACGAGCAAAGGGTTATGATCAGTAGTGGGAGTCTAATCTCCATTAACGAATCCAAGCATTCATCTAATGAATGGGATAGTTATGTAAGAAGGAATCGAAGTCTTTCTAAGACAAGTTTGATTAAGTGATGAGTTGTACTCATTAAAATCTTATCATTGATGGGATAAACATTAAAGAAACTACCAACATCAGTACCTTCTACAAAACACGAGTTGTGGACTAGAGCGTCTCTAGTCTAGCACATCTCAAGGTGTAATGTTGTTCCAACACGTGTTGGAAAAGTGTCCAAGAAATTGGAGTTGAGTACTGAGGCATGTTTTAAGGTTTGTCCCAAATGATGTAAGGTTATAAGTTCTGTAATCTTCAAAGATATAATTCTTGTATGAAGATCAAGAGATGAACTACAAGCCTAACAGCGTGATAACTCTCAAAATAAAGAGAGAGATATCAGATTTTCCACATTACCAAGAAGTCATACCATTAGAAACTTTTGCACTAATAAAATCAACTTCAGTACCTAAGATTGTAAGAACCATATCGTAGTGGGAGCGTTCCACTGGAACACAACAAGTTCATGGGTCTAAGAGTGTCGTAAGACTCAGTCTTAGATTAACTTGAACATAATCCCTTTAACTACAATGTAGTATTGGTTAATTTGGATAATCATCTTTGAAAAGGTGATAGATTCCATATTACAATCTAAGATAGACAACATGTTTTACAAGACTTGCAATACTACCTACAGGCTGTGTCAGTCAGTGGGAGCAAGTATCTTTGCAAGTGTAAATGTGGATCTCAAATGGCTAGACAATGACAATGGGTTATGCCCAAAGAGAATTATCTTCTCGCTATCGTTGTGCCAGGATTTATTCGATCATATTGTCTATTAGAACTTACATAAATTAGAATGTATGTATTATGATTGTCAAGACAGCCTTCTATAAATAGAAGTCTTGAGGAAATCATCTACTAGAACATTCTAATGGATATGTAATTAAGGGCAAGAAACGCATGATTGGAAGCTTATATAGACCTTCGTGGTCTTAGGCAAGCATCTAAATCAGAGTATATGTGTTTTATCAAAATTGTCAAATATTTGGAATTTGACTTTTGCCCATAGCAGTGCTGTAAGCACAAGGAAGTTGAAAGTGCATTACATATGGTATTATTGGTACTCTACGATGATGAAATCTACAAAAGTTGCAAACAACTAAGATTGGCATCTGGCGTAGGAAACTGGTTGTCTACCCAGTTTAAGATAAATGATTTAAGAGAAACTAATTACATTCTTAGCATCTAAGTCCTTTTAAGATTGCTAGAAAGAATGTTGAGATTCTCTTAGGAATCCTATATCTACACATTGCTTGGAACATTTAAGCATTAGAATTTCCATGCAAAGGTTTTACCTTTCAAGATGGAATTGTCTTGTCTCTAGTCAAGTGTCGTTTGACACTTAGTGAGATCAAGAATTATGAGACTAGTTTCGGAGATAGTTGTCTCATGTATGCTATAATGTGTACTAAGTTTGATATTAGTTGTGCTTATGCATAGCAAGTATATATCATATTAACCATGGCAAAGGATTTTGATTGAGGTAATGAATATACCCTAGTGCTTGAGAAAGACTAGTAACTATATTCTAGTTTACCAGTCATTCATGTAATGTCCTTGGGGTTACACTGTCTTAGTTTTATGACTAATCAGTGATCGAGTAAGTCATCCTCTGAATATGTGTTTATCTTAGGAATATCTTCCTAATAGCTTTAATCGTAAGTTTGAGTATGCCTATGAGTATTATTTTTTACTACTCTAGTGAAGGCTAACTCAAGGGACACACGAGTTTATTAAGCTAAGCAATCACATATGGGGATGAAATTAATTAAAGATCAAGTACGCAGCAAAGACATTATGGTGAAAAAGATATTATCAGAGAACAACCAAGCAGATTTTTCTTTCACTTAGTGAAATGAATGGTAGTTCGATATATCTAGTACAAAGACCTACTTTGAGTATAAGTGGGAGAGTTTTTGGCAGTGGGTATACTCGAAAGCATGTTTTGAGTATAAGTGGGAGATTGTTAGGTTTGGTATACTGAAAAGCATGTTTCGAGCAAGTTTCGCTCGAATAGAATCTTGCTTGTATACGTAAAACTCTACAATCCACTTTTAACCCGATTCAGTATTATTCGAGCAGTCTCGCACGAATAGAATCACTATTATTATTACATTGTGTTTGCTTGTGCATTTATAAGATGTTTTACAAACATTTAAATGCATAAGAAGTAAACAAAGTCTAAGTCTTTTGCTTAGTAGACCGGTTGTGGGCGTCGTCCACTTTAAGGTAACACGGTCAGATCTATGCAATGCTTTGCAAAAGAAAAAGAAGAATTTCACAACCTAGATAGGCTTTGGCTACCTATCGTGAAAGGTTGCAATGTCAGTCCGCATATTTCTAAGCCTTACTGAAATAAGATGACATTGGTGTGGTATAGCACTGAACGGATCTAACAGCAAGACGTGTCTTTATGCTATCTACTGAAAGACTAGGTCTTGATAAAATACTATTTCTTAATCTACATATGTTAGCATTGAGCATACGGTATTGATTATGCACTACTTTGACTTATCAAATGGTGCGGGTTTTTCGCAACCCAATAATCCTGATATATTGGGTAGTGGTGATTAATATCTAGCGGTGCTAGGATTGCTATTATGTTGAATCGTGCGCGAGGTGAGTCTCGTTTGATAATGTCCTCAAGAGGAGCTCGAACAAGGTTTTATTATTCGGAAAACTGGCCAGTTGGAGTTTTATTACTCTATGAATAATAAATAAATGTTTCTTGCTAAGTCCACTCTTGGAATTAATAAGATATTAATTAATTAAGTCCATAGCAGACATTAATTAATTAATGGACATTTATATCTTAAGCGCGGGAAATAAATAATAAACAACGGGAAACCCGGATTACTTGTAATTTCGGATTTGGATGGGGAGAGTTCAATATTACTTCTGTAGTGGCTGCTCGTAATATTCCAATATAAGCTTGTATTAAATTGTGGGTTCAATTTAATTAGTAAATTTGAGCCGAAAAGGGGAGTAAAAACGCATAGTCTGGAAATCTGGAGTCAGACGGCGACCAGCGACCGCCGCGAAGTTGTACGGCGACCGCCGGCGCCCGGCGGTCAGAGCTATGTGGCGGCCCGCCTCGGAAATTTACGCTAGGAGAAGAGTCTCGCCCGGCGACCGCCGGAGGACATGTGGCGGTCCGCCACCGAAGGGTCAGAGTCTCTGGACTCCAACGCGGCGACCGCCGGCCAAGGTGCGGCGGCCCGCCGGAGAAAGGCGGCGAATCCGACCAGCCCTAGATTTGCTCCAAGATTTACCAAATTTTGAAGATCTTTTCCTTCTATGATGAGGAATAATCTTCCCCTATAAATAGGACCTCAAGCTTCATCAAAAGAGAGTTTTTTTTCACACAACAAGAACACATTCATAGAGATCAAAAGCTAGAGTACTTCAATTGTGCAAGGAGTTGAAGAAGGATTTCAAGAACATCAAGAACGACAAGGATTCAACCTACGGGTTTTATTTGCTTTAGTTTTATGTTCAGATTGCTTTCCCTTCAATCTATGTTTTTAGTTTATTCAGTCATGTGTAACTAAACTCATAGGATTCTAGGGATGTGTTAGTAGCAACTTTGGTTATACAATTCCGTTTTCTATTTAATATCCGTTTTGTTTTTACTTTGTTTCTTCCCTAAGTTAATCATGATGCTTCATAATTGAGTGACACAATTATGTATGATTCAATACAACTTGCTTCATAACTGTGACAGAGTTCTAGCGAGTTAGATCCACTTAGTAGACACTACAGTTAGCTTCCTTTAAAACGGCACTGTTAATTGAGAGTGAGGACTTTTCAAGGGTCTTAGGAGCTTTTTGGAGTTACGTGTTAGGATTGACAACCCTAATGTTAGTAATCAACGTTTGTATCGCATGAGCATAAGCTAGGTGACTCGTCCTTTCAAAGTATTAACTGTGCTAGGGTATTGTAGTTTGGAATTTGTATAACCATAAAAGCGAAAGCACATCCCTGGAATTCCCCTTATCTCTATACTTTTCTCTCCGTGATTTGCTTGCATTTAGTTGTTTACTGTTTTTAATATTTACTGTTTTCAAAAAGTTACAAAAAATTCTTGTTTCTCCAGATAGTAATTGAGTTCTAGTAGAAGATAGACACTTTGTGTACATCTTCCCCGTGTTCGATACCCGGTACTAACCTTTTGCTATACTATACCTACTCTGTATACTTGCAGGTATTTATAGTGCAAATAAAAAGTGCATCAGTTTAATTTGTTTTTGTTTTCGAGTCTTGCAGGTTTTGTATGCGAACGCGTTCTGGGAAGTACATCTTAGAGCCGCTTGATTTAGAACTTGAAAGAACTCGTAGAATAATAAGAAGTGAAAAAGGATCAGGAACAATGGGTGACCGAACAGATATTGAGAAGCTGCAGGAGATGGTGAAGTTGCTGATGGATGAGAGAGATGCGGAGAGAGCAGCCCGAGAAGCCATGGAAAAGAAGAACAGAGAAACATTACCTGTGATGAACATGTTCAATCATGGGAATATGATCACTTTTCCTAACGGCCCTCGTATTGATGCTAACAATTTTGAGTTACGCATGCCCCTTATCCAAAGGGTCGAGCAAACTCCTTTTGCAGGTAGGGCGACTGAAGATGCTAACCGCCATCTCTCCAAATTCGTGGAAATCGCAAACACT
>NC_062965.1:41218607-41243896 GCF_023119035.1 Salvia hispanica
CTAGGGTGGAGCAGTCATTGGTGGTTAGGGTTTAGTATTTTGTTTAGTCGACGAGTTTCAGTTTTTTGAATAGGGTTTTGTTATTATCTCGGCCGCTGTGTGGTTTTACTCGACGTATGTAATGTACAAATATTAAAGTACAATGCATTCTTTCTTATATTTAATGTATGGTTCATATCATTTAATGAAACTAAATTCTAATACGCTTGTTGTTTTGATTTTATGTATAGTGTTTGTTATACCTGAATGTTCTCCACAATTGAAGCCTGTGATTGGTCAGAAGTTCCAATCCCTAGATTTTGCGTTTGCGTTTTATGATGTGTATGCCCGCTCTGTTGGGTTTGATACGCGCAAACAAGGAATGAGGAAGGCGGCGGATGGTGTTACTACTTGGTATTCTGTGGTATGCAATAGGGAGGGCTGCAAGAGGTCGAACGAGGAAGACGATGTGAATGCACGCTCTGGTTTTACTCTTAAACGCAGGCGGCTTTCCAAGCGATGTGGTTGTAAAGCTTGTATATCCTTCAAGTAATTTTCCGAAGCAGGAATACCGAGATATATTATGCACGAGTTCAACGAGGTTCACAACCATTTTATGGTGGAGTCGGAGCATCAGCAGTTTATGACACTTAACCGGAAGTTGGATGACGTACATCACAAATTCATCTTGACTGTTCCAAGGCTAATATAGGCCCCACACTACCTTTAAGGTGTTGAAGGAAATCCTCGGTGGGTTTGAGCTTGTCGGTTGCAATGTTGGGGGAATCAGGAACACATCTCGCGACATCAAAGCCTTCGCACACGGTTGTGACGTGCAGATGGTGTTGGACGACATGTCGAAGAAGAAGGAGTTGTCGGATGCCTTCACATATCACTACGAAGTTAATGCTGCTAACCAGTTGGTTGCCCTTTTTTGGTGTGATGGTTTGATGAAGAGGAACTACCATATGTTTGGTGACATAGTGGCGTTTGACTCCACTTACAACACAAACAGGTATACATTATATGCAGATTTTTATACATTACTGAGTGCATTATAAAGCCATAAAGTTGCATTATACCTTTATCGTTATGCATTATTCAGAATTAATTATGCTAATGCTGCATACCTGTGTGCATCGCAGGTATTGCATGATCTTCACACCTTTCACGGGGAAGGACAATCATGGTAAACCCGTAACATTTGCTGCTGGATTGGTCTGCAACGAGAAAACAGGGGCCTTTGCCTGGTTGTTCAAACATTTCGTCGAATGCATGGGTGTAGCCCCCAAAATGATTGTGACCGATCAAGACTTGGGCATGAGATCAGCTATTCAAGAGGTTCTTGTAGGAACTCGACACCGATGGTGTATGTGGCATATAATGCACAAGTTGGCTTCCTAGGTTCCAGGCAGGTTGCTTAGGGACGGAGATTTCAAGAAGGAATTCAATGCATGCGTTTGGTCAGACTTGCTTGAACCCGACGAATTTGAAGAGGAGTAGAATGGAGTGATTGAGCGTTATGAGCTGGAAGACGTTGATTGGTTGAACACATTGTACGAGTATAGACAGATGTGGATACCGGCATACTTCAGAGATTTCCCACTCGGTTCGATGATTAGGACTACGTCCATATCAGAATCTGAAAACAGTTTCTACAAAAATTTTATGAAGCCCCGAGCGAACCTTGCCGAATTATACTTGTATTTCAACAATGCTCTGGACTTTCAGCGGAATGCTAGAACAAAGCTGGACTACAACGATGCTACTTCCGTGCCCATACTGGCCACTAAGTTGGGTTTCGAGAAACATGCTGCGACGCTTTATACAGACAGTATGTTCGGGAAGATACAAGAAGAAATTGTTGATGGGAATGACAGATGTCGTGTGCTTGGTTTTTCATCAACAGATACGATTGACACCTACAAGCTTGGGGATAGCCGACGGAATTCGTATTCCGTGACACACGACAAGACTGACGAATCATACTCGTGCGACTGCAAATTGTTTGGTAGGCAGGGCTATTTGTGTTGCCACATTTTTTTTCTATTCAAAGCAGCTCCGCGAGCCGACTGGTTTCAAAGAGAGAAAAGGCTATAAAGGAGGCTGTTAGGCCTCTTAGACGTTGTAAGGCGTGCGATGAGTTGGACCATCACGACTCTAGAAACTGTCCAATGCTTAAAGAGATGGAGAAGGAGAAAGCGCTTAGTAAAGGCAAGAGGAAAGCTTGATGTGTTTTGTAACTAATAAAACACTTTTTCGTCTCGGATTTGTTCTTATTATTTCTAGCGCTGTGGTCATTTTTTGCGTAATAACTTTGTGGAGTTGCGATAGTTACTGTCCATTATCGAATTACAACCTTGCATTAATAAGGATATTATATGCATCACTCCCTCTATTCATTCCATTAGTTGAGTTTTTTGGTTTTGTGCATTAGCGCATTTATAGGCTTGCATTAATAAAGATATTCTGTGCACCACTCCGTCGTTTTGTTCCATTAGTCGAGTTCGTTGATAATGTGTATTAACGATTGCTATCCTTGCATTAAATAAGTATATTCTATGCATCACTCTGTTTATTTAATCCATTACTCCATTACTTTATTTATGTGCATTATCGATTTATATCCTTGCATTAAATAAGTATATTCTATGCATCCCTCCGTTTATTTATTTCATTACTCCATTACTTTGTTTATGTGCGTTATCGTTTTTTAGACTTGCATTAAACACGCTATGTTGCACATCACTCTCGTTTATTTATTCCATTACTCCCTTACTCTGTTAATGTGCATTATCGTTTTATAGCATTAAATTAATAGCGCTATGTTGTGCATTACTCTCTTTTATTTCATCCATTGCGGATAAAGCAACTATTCGTCCTAAGTTTGTAAATAGTTTATCCTTTATCACTGTACTACATCACACACTAATACCAAAATATGCATCAGTTATCAAGTGAAATGTTTGGTTCAAAACATGCGTCATTTGACCAAATCAAAATAAGTTATCCCAAACTAATTGTCTTAAACTTAACGTCAACATCGTTTCTAATCAGTACTCTTGCAATCAATCCATCCCAAACTCTTCGACCCACTTATCGAAATTGAACTTTGGCGGCCTCTCTTTCCAGAACTTGGCGGCATAAGAGACGTTGGTGTCACGCTCGGAATTGTGTGTAGAAGACAGCAGTGCGTTTGCTACCTTCATTCGGTAGATTTCCAGATTTTTTGTCCCGTTGGCGCTGAATCCGCACTGCCAATCTTTGTCCCTTCCGCCAAAATAAGTCTCCATATGCCGCATGATGTACACCCCCGTTTCCACAGAGGGGTCATTTTTCCTCCAAGGCATAGCCACCACATGTGTCTTACATTTTCGGACCTCGGCTGACTTTTGATTAGCCTTCAACTTCACCAGCGCTTCTGCGAAAAGAAAATTCTACAACAAATTCCCACAAAAAGATGCGTGAGAAATATAAATAATGCACAGTTATCTGAATGTAATGCAGCTTAATGGAATACCCTCAAACACGCACCAGAAGGGAGGGTGTTTTCCCATATTTTGCCTTGAACGATTTGTGGGAGTCAACCAATGTGTGGTCGATGATGTTCATGTTGCCATCCGGCAGATCGAAACACACCACGTACTGATGTGTAGAACCCCAAACCGGGAAGAAAAACTGTACAATTGAAATTACGTTAATGTGTATGTACATCAGATGGGTTAAGCGTAATAAAATTTACCATGTCAAACTTCTCCCATTTAAAGATTCCCGTTCCAAGTACATCATCGAACAACCGAGTCCAGAATGTCTCCCTCAACTGGTCCTCTGACCATTCAGCCGGGGTATCAATCACGGTGTGTCTCTACAGTGTAATGTGGTAAACAAGTTAATTATTTATAATTGCAATACTAAATAGCAACCAAGGCACAAGGTATTTCACTAACGCATGGTTTTATCGAGAAGAAGACCCTAGCAACTGTTTCCGGAGCCTTGAGCTTCTCCATGTTATTCAAGTAGGCACTCCAAGTGTCTACAATGGCTGGGCTCACGCTCTTGAACGGCGCCAGCGACGCGAATTCAAGCTGCACTGTCTTGATACAGTCGTCTACGTAGACAACCGTCTCCCTGCACAATAATAAAGTGTGCATAAGTAACCCTTTTCCCAGCAAATAGTCGAGAAAAACTATAAAACTTACTTATTCATTTCCGTTGTGCTCAATACCCAATAGTATAGCGACTTGTCCGGATAGTTTGGCTTTGCCGTTAGTGTAACCGCCCGGTTGCAATGGAGAACGGGCAGACTGGCTTTCTTGAAACGGGATGATGCTAGCTTCCCAGGATCCTGCAATAATAGGTGATACGGTTAATACAATTCAGCCGCAATCTCACATATTAAATACAACATACCTCATGTCCAGTCACTTCAAAATCACCATCTGGAATGTCCAAGCCCGACAAAACAACACCCTTTCCTTTTCCAGCAACAACTTTTGCAGCAAAACCTTCAGATTTGTTTGGTTTTTCCAAGCCAGACACAGCAACACCCTTTCCCTTTCCAGCACCCACCTTTCCAGCAAGACCTTCAAGTTCGTTTGGTCTTTCCCCAACACCGATCTCAATACCCTTTTCAGTAGCTGGGCCAATTTTCTACATGGACAAAAGTAAGGTTCCATTTAATTCATAATAACGACTGTATAATTAAAAAAAACCTAAATACTGAGCACTACCAACACCATTTAATGCATACAAACGACCATATTGTTATGCTTAATACAGCCTATATAATATAAGCAATTAATTTTTTTGAGAACTCCAACATAATACTTTTAATGACTAAATTGTTAAATACAATGCACGCAACCTGTCAAATAATGAACAACATAACAACTAGTTGTAATTTATAATATTTATTAAAGGAATTACTTTTGTATGGGCAGCCCGTTTTCCCTTCACCTCCTTACGATCTACATCCTTATCAGATGGAATCTCACTGGGTTCCAGGTTTTGTTTTCCTGCCTTCTTGGCCTTGTTTTTGACTTTATCTCCGCTTCCTCCTTCACTTTCACCTCTAACCACAGACGGCTGTACACAATGGACGCACAGTTAAGTATTTTGAAAAATGAAGAATGAGTACACATTCAATGATGTAATGTTCCTACCCCATTGTTGATTTCCACACCACCTGCGGCTGTCCCAAATGTCGTTCAAGATCCACCAACCGAATTAGGCTTGTCTCCTGACACAAGTAAATAATGCGTGAATTATGATTTAATAAAGCAAAAACCTCTGTATACAATGCGTTGTAAACTTTACAAAAATTAGCATCACCTTCATGCTCACCTCCAACACCATCATCTCCTGTCTCCTCAGCATTAGTGTTTTCCTCTTCCCGACAACAACCCTCTGCCCGTTGTTCTTTCTGCGTAGCAAAAGGGTCAGGACACTCAAAGCCATCCAAGACGAACGATGGCCTATCAAATCCTCTGCTTATTGTTTTCTTTTTGTCGTATGCCTGCATCATCTTCTCCATTTCAGCAATCCACTCGGGACTGTACTCTTCCTCGTCTTCCCTCGCTTGTGTTAGTGTTGTCACGATTTCCTCATCTTCCACAGGCTTTTCATCTTCCATCCCTAACAACTTCAACCCAATCTGACTCCCCAATCGGAAGCACCCATCGTCAAGCAGTTCAATAGGTATCTGCTTAAAATCGTCGACCCACCTCGAAATAGCGTGTCCCATCAAAGAACTCGAAGCGACAAAACGATCTCTGAGTCTCTTCGCCTTGTACCTGCTGGGGGTTCCACTAACTCCCCTTTCCACAGCGTCCACCCTCCTTGCTTCCTCGTCGGTAAGATACTGATGTTTGTCAATGCGGCCCTCTAACCTCCCAGTTCCGAACTGATCAAGCTCCACATCCTCCCTTTGCTTGAGGGTCTCCGCTGTCCAACCCTTTATAGTGGGCCAGGCACGCTCGACTCGCCTCCGTATGTGAACCACACGGTCCACGTACGCACACTGACAACAACCAAGCAATGTCAAATATTAGTAGCGCAACACGACACAAAAACAATGCACAGTAAAGGCTATTATAATGCAACAGATTGGGTTCATTAATGCAGCAAAAAGTAATGCATGTACTCTAACATATAATGCACTGACACTATTACCTACCAAAAGAAAGTGGATTGGTCCGGTGAAGTATGCAGTTTCCCCCTGGCCCAGCCCGGATAAGTGACTTCCAGAACGGATAAGACGTAACCGCACCAATTCATGTCACTGATAGCCTCCACATCGTCGATAAAGTGTAGTATCTTTGGCTTGCAATTGCCATCTGACGGAGTCTCCATCAAGGCATTCTCGAGTAAGAACATGAATAGACGCTTGAAGACCGGACCACCATCAGTTTCATCCTTAATCATATTCGCAACATCTGTCGCGTTCAGCTTGTACCGAGACTTTTTACACCGCGCAGCAACCATATCGTTGAACTCGAAGTTTGACTGATATTCTTCTTTGCGTGCAATCGGAGTCCGCCCTCTCGGGAAGCCCAATGTCAGGTGGACATCCTCCTCATCTAGTGTTAGGCGCTCGCCACCAGATAATGGAATCTCGCACCGAGCCAGATTTAACGACTTCAACACCCGGTAAGCTAGGTAACCTGGGATCTCCCTGATGTTGAACTCTAGGACAGCGCCGAATCCCAGTTCGATCACGGCTTCCTTCTGCCGGGGAGTCAGGTTTTGTATACATGAAATGAACTCGGTGGGGTTCTGTCGACAGTACAGGTGGTCGGCTTTCTTCCCCCTGGGTTTCTTTTTCTCCACGTCTTCATTGCGTGAACTTGTTGCAGCTTCTTCCTCGGCTAACCTTCGCCGAAGTTTCTGAGCTAATGCTATGGGAATAACATCGTCTACCGCTTGGTCAAACTCAGGCCGACGGTGCTTAGAACCTGTCCAGAACAGGTAAAACCATGGTTTAGAACAAATAATCTATGCGTTTCAGTAAGTAATGCACGACATCTATTTACCAATGCACAGAACTGAAGATGTAATGTACAAACCCAAACATACTAATCAATCACTTGCTAAAGGGATGAATCCAACAACTTCATGCCAAACTCCCACATAACAAAAATGCCAAATAATCTATGCGTTTCAGTAAGTAATGCACGACATCTATTTACCAATGCACAGAACTGAAGATGTAATGTACAAACCCAAACATACTAATCAATCACTTGCTAAAGGGATGCATCCAACAACTTCATGCCAAACTCCCACATAACAAAAATGCCAAATAATCTATGCGTTTCAGTAAGTAATGCACGACATCTATTTACCAATGCACAGAACTGAAGATGTAATGTACAAACCCAAACATACTAATCAATCACTTGCTAAAGGGATGCATCTAACAACTTCATGCCAAACTCTCACATAACAAAAATGAACAATAATCTACAAAAATGATGGAATCATGCATAACCTTCATTCGGTTCTGGCTGGCTTTTGTAGGGGCGTCGTCTTTTAGTCATTCTATATCTGCGCGACGAGAGGGCCAAAATCGGTTAGTTTTCAACCATAACTCAGTGTGGTATTACCCAAAAAATGACGAAAAGTGTACATATTGGCTAGAAATCCAGCATACAGTAAATAGAATGCTCAATATACCAACTTCTCCAACAAAAAAAACAACAACTTTTGTGCATTACACCAACTGGAAAGTAAACCGATGCAAAACCCAGATCCAACTAAGAGAACTAATTGTTATAGCAAGGATGAACAAAACCCTAACTCTAATAACCGCAATTTCATCTTTTTCCAACAAAATCGAGCAAAATAATTTTGTGCATTATTACGATTAAAAAGTATAAATCGATGTTTAGGAGTGTTTGTGCCTACCAAACAAAAAAACAGAACCACACCTTTTTGTTTGCAGGAGAGGTATCGACTTTCAAGGAGCGCGCGAAGTGATTTCACGGCAGGAATCGTCGACCGGCGTAGATTTCACGGCGGGAATGGTAGACCGACGGAGATTTCACGGCGGGAATGGTCGACCGACGGAGACACAGCGGCGGCTAGGGTTTGTTCAATTAGGGAGAAATTTTGTGGAGAGAATGTTGATGGGATGGAGTGAGAGAGAGGGGAGACGAGAGGTCGATGAAAATGCCGTGTAAATTTAGGACCTGCCGTTTCGAAACTGATTGTGTAGTATGTTATTTTACTCTTTTACCCTTTTAATGCACGAAAATGCACTAATAATGCAACACGGGATTGGATTGGGCCTTTTAATCTAGTCCACCCATTCCATCCATCTAATAGTTGACATTAAGAAGAGAAAAGATACTTAGGGTGTAATAGGACCCTAAGTCCCTAATGCTCCCCTATATATATATATATATATATATATATATATATATATAGAGTCCCATTATCCACAAATCCACTCTTAAAGACCGAACCACCGAACCCTACCAAATTAGGGCTTTTAGATCTAGTTTTTTATGGATAAGATACAGAAATTTATAAATTATTTTTCCTTCATCACGAGCCTATTTTCATTCATCCGAAGGTAAATAAGTCATACTAACATGTTACGAAGATTTAACTTCGTTCCAGAATATATTACTTCATTCTAGTAGGTTTTTACTTCATTCCAGTAGGTTTTTACTTCATTCCAGTACGTAAATGTGGTTTCGCCGTCGCGTGCCGTTCTTTCTCTCTACAATATCTATCACCACCGTCATGGCGCTAATATTGGTTTAATAAACACATGGAATAATGTAATAAATTATTGAAATAAAGTATGTGTAGAAGCATTTGAAGTCCTACTGGAATGAAGTAAAAATCTTATCCAATAAAGTAATAACGTTCCTGAATGAAGTAATAAACTCACTTGAATAAATTGCATTTTTAAATGTTAATCAAGCAAAAACCCACGTCAATGAATTTGAATGAAACATATGTTGAATCATTTCAAAACCTACTGGAAGCAAGTAAAAACATGTTGTAGTTTCAAGGTATTAGGTACAGAATGAAGTAATAAACTTATACAATGAAGTAAAATGGGCTATTAATGAAGCAGAAAAATTTTTTCACAGCAGCACATCTCATCAAAAAAACTAGATCTAATGGCCCAGATTTGGTCTCTAGTTCGGTCTTTAAAATTGGTTCGACATTGATCACAACTCTATATATATATATATATATGTGGAAAAGAAGGGTAGTGATATAATGAAAACCATATATCTAATACAAACTCAAAACTTTAGAGCATCAGCACCGGCGGACGTCCGCTGGGCGTCGGACCGGCGTGCCCGACGTCCGTCACGGACGGACGTTGGACACGGGTGTTCTGCGGTGTTTACGCGACATCCGTCGCAACGGGACGTCCGCTTTTGTGGCACGCGGACGGACATCCGATACCATTTAATTTTATTTTATTTTCAAATTCTATATATACGGCTCGTTGAACTTCATTTCATTCGCACCACTTGTGTTAACAAGTTTTTCTCTCTCTACGTTTCTTTATTACAATGGCAAGTGGAAGTGGTAGTGGTAGTGGTAGCGGTGCGGGTGGTAGCGGTGCTCCAGATTGGCGCCAGATCGTTAGGGATGAGCTGCGTGCGGTTATGTCTAGGAAGATAAATCGGGCGTTACAAGGGGCCATGCAGCAGCAGCGACAGCCGGCGGTACCTCGACTATCCATCGTCGAACTCAAATACTTCGGGACTGCATCGCTGCACACCATCGGTTGTACGCGGACTGCTTTGCTCCAGAGCCGCGGTTTGGGTGCAACTTATTCCGCCGACGTTTTAGGATGAGTCGTCCACTGTTTCTTCGTATTGTTGGCGCTTTAGAGCGTCGATACGAATATTTCAGGATGAGAGAGGAAGCAGTTGGTAAACCCGGCCACACGCCCATTCAGAAGTGCACGGCAGCAATCAGGTAGCTGGCATACGGAGGTACGGCCGACATGTTCGACGAGTACCTCCACATCGGGGAGTCGACTGCCCGCGAATGTCTGGAGTTTTTTTGTCAAGGCGTTAGGGAGATATTCGGGGATACCTATCTTCGGAAGCCTATCCCCCATGAAGGGGCCGACCGGGTGCATGCGTATGCCGACATGCGCCAACGACAAGCCCATATTCAACTCCAAAATGATTTAATTGAAGAGCTTTGGTTGCGTCGGGGTCGTCGTTGATATGTTCATGTGTGTAATTTGTTTTAGTTGTTTTTTTTTGTTGTTGTTGTCGCTTTTTTTTAATCTAATGAAATTATTTTGCACTTTGATTAATTCTGTATTCGTGTCGAAATTTGAATTCCGTAAATTGTTTAATTTGGTGAATTTATGAATTTTTTTTAATGCGGAAGTCCGCGCGGGAAGGCTATGGGACATCCGCCACTGTGAAGTTGGAAGTCCTTATGACGTGGCAGTGCTGGGAAAGCTATGGGAAGTGCTTATGACGTGGCAGGAGGTGTTTTTGGGAAGTCCGTCGAGAAGGCTATGGGAAGTCCGTCCCCATTGGGGATGCTCTTAATCCTAGCCACTAAATATTACTCCCTCCGTTCCATAGTAATAGAGTCATTTTGTCATTTTGGTACGTTATATAGTAATAGAGTCCTTTCCTTTTTTATTAGAAGTAAACACATTTTTCACACCTACTTTACTCTCTCTTATTTTTCTCTCTCTTCATCTCTCTACTTTTTTCATTTTCCACTTTATTCTACCTTTGCTTAACTCACCTAACACATTTTTTCTTATTCTCCATGCCGAAAAGAAACGCCTCCATTACCATGGAAGGAGGGAGTACTAATCAACTATTATAATGTTCCCATTTGAAAATATCAATAACTTCTATAAATCTGTCAACATAGGGTATAATAGACACTTTTATAATATGGTGAATCATTTAATTATGTAATTCCGATTTTATTGTTCTCTCTACTTCCACTATTCACGTTTTTAGAATCAGCATAGAATCAACACTATTTCAACACAAAATTTAACAGCAGCAGAACAAAAGAGTCAACACAATTTCATCGCCAAAAAACAACAGCAGAACAGACGAGTAAACGATTCAGCACGAAATTCAACATCAACAAAGCTTCAACGCCATTTCAACACAAAATTCGACATCAACAAAGTGTCAAGAATTCAGCACGAAATTCAACATCAACAAAAATTCAACGCCATTTCAACACAAAATTCAACATCAATAAGGAATCAACGACGTAGTGTCAATGCAAAACTTAAGCAATTTTTTCGACGAATTAGCACATGATCGGAATTAGCTAGGTTTTTTTACTGGAAAAATTTAATTGTTGAGAATAGGAGACGTCAATTACAATGGTGGAGATCCTCACTGAAGATGTGAATATTTGCAGTTTGAAAAGTGGGAGATTAATTAAGAACGCATAAACCGCTGATCAAATTAAGTTACAAAATTACCCTCTGTTGACAAAATATATGGTCTTGTCGACATAGGAATTGAACGCCATATTAACCACATATATGATATAATTAGCGGCTAGGATTAAAGTTTTGAGTTTGTATTAAATATATAGTTTTCATTTGATCACGTCCCTAGGAGGGAATATAATCCAAACTCTAAATATTGTACAAACTCCAATATATGAGTTTGCATTTTATCACTACCCTATATAACATTGTTAATTATTCCATAATTAAAAAAAAAATTGATTCTCTAAAATTAAAAGATTTTAGCACATTATATTGTGTAAAAAATCCATGACCACAATAAGAGTGACTCCAATCGTGGGATGGAGGGAGTAATTTGTGTCTATTTTTATGCTGACCTGCAGTATATTTCTCTTCATTTCAATGTTACGGATGTCACATTTCAATATCTAGAATGACATACGTTCAATATATATAATGTCAAAAAATATACTCCCTTTGTCCCACAAAAGTATACACTTTTGTTGGACACGAGTTTTAATGCATAATTAGTAAAGCATGAGAGATATGAAAAAAAGTAATTAAAGTATTGTTAGTGGAGAATAAGTCTCATCCCAATATAGAATAAAGAGTTTTCAAAATTAGTTAGTACATACTCTTGTGGACGGACAAAAAAGGAAATAATGTATATTCTTATTGGACAAAGAAATACCCCCTCTGTCCCATTAGAAATGAAATATTTTCCTTTTTGGTCTGTCCCATTAAAAATGAAACGTTTCTAAAAATGGAAACAATATTCTCTCTACTTTTTCTTCTCTCTTACTTTATTCTCTCTTCATTAACTCACAAAATAACACTACATAAAAAGCAAATGTTGCATATTTAATGGGACGAAGGGAGTTATATATAAGTATATTTTTGATTTTGCAGTGATGAAACTGACAATTGTTATATCTCAATAATTCGCATATAATGAAGGTTATTGCAGTGATATAATGATCTAAATGCAAAGTATACAATGGGGGAATGAATAAAATCTACTCCCTTCATCCCAATAAATATGGAACATTTGCTTTTCGGCATAGGATTTTATGTAGTGTTGTTTTGTGAGTTAAAGAAGAGAGAGTAAAGTAAGAGAAAGGGAAAAGTAGGGATAAAGTTATTTCTATTTTAAGAAACGTTCCATTTTTAATGGGAGAATCCAAAAAGAAAAACGTTTCATTTCTAGTGGGACAGAGGGTGTACATTATCTATTTTTTAATCTAGTGGACTAAGTTTGGTCTTAATTATGCATTAAGGTGGTATAAGCCAGGTGTAACATATACAATGACATGAGTGCAATGTGTACAATGCCAAAACAAGTTATTCATCCTAACCTGCCATAACAAGTGAGACGTTTCTTTTAGGTACATTAGACATAAAATTAAAGAAATGATGTTTAAATAGTTGAGTGAAAAAAATAAAATAGAAGATAAAGTAGATAAATATGGAGAAAAATAAAATTAAAAAGAGTAATTAATTTATATATTGTCGATAACTCACTTTAGATGGGTAAAGAAAAAATTCATTAGTTAAGAAATACTAACCAAGTAACAATATAATTTGCTATGTCCTACCAATAAATATTTGATAAGTGAAAATATAAAATCTTACTTCCATCTAGATATGTACACTATGGAAACATACCAACTACAATGATACGTTATAATTATAAATTACTATGTAGTACTCCTCCGGTCCATAAAAAATGACTCACTTTCTTTTCTGGTTGTCCCAATCAAGATGATTCATTACTAAAAGTAGAAATACTTTTATCTCTATTTTATTCACGCTCTCTTACTTTACTCTCTTCACTTTACACACATAATAAAATTTCATGAATTTTCATGCCGCCCAAAGAAGGGGGTCACTTCCTTGAGACCGAGGGAGTATAATTTTGTTTACACCTTCTATTTATGTTAGATGCAATATGTACACCCATAATAAATATAGACAATAAATATAAAGTGGTGATCAATATATAACTAATTTTAAATGAATTACTAGAGAACAGATATGGACTTCACTATAAAAGCGATTTAAGTCACTATAATGATGTTTTGGTTCACTCAGTGTTTTGCAAATTGGTGTTGTGAACTAAAACACACTTATAGTGAAGGATTTACTCTGTAAAGGATTTAGTTCACTATAATGTCGCCATGGTTCACTTCGTACCAAATTCGTATTGTGAACTACAACATCTTTACAGTGAAAATCGCTCTTATAACCGTGGTACGGGTCGCGTTTGGGTAATACTAATTTACAGTAATAACTAATAACTTTTAATTCTGTGTATTAAAATTATCAACACAAAGACATAATTATATTATAAGGATTAATGTGCTGCGCTACGGAATGAGATCCCATGTTGTGCAAAATGCCACAGCAGGGGGCTGTGGTGATCTTCACCATTGATTAATTTCATATACTTGTAATATTTTTTTTCATTTATAAATGAATGGTTTGATTTACCACAGCATCCCCTACCGTGGTATTTTGCACATCAGGGGATCTCATTCCGCTGCGCGATAGTATGTGAGCGTGTGTGAGCGATTGATGACATGGCATCAATTTTTTTTCTCACCTCTCTCCTCTCTCCTCTTGTCTCTTTCTCCTCTTCTATCTCTTCTCTCCTCTTCCATCCATTCTCGTTTTCAGAATTCAGTCAAATTTGTTCTAGTTACACTATTAGAGCCAACTAAAATTTTTTCTTTTTTTATATGCTTTTATCTCCATAGCAAATCTCGTAGTCATCTTCCCTAATCGTTCCTACAACCCTCCTCTCTGTATTTGCAAATTCTCATATTTTTAGATCTTGAAAACGACTGGCGGGGTGGATCTTAGAAATAATCTAATACTCCATTGATGTTGAGGTAAAAGTAAAGATTTAAATATTGAGTTTATGTGTGAATTTTCATCTACATGGGTCCATTTTTTAAAATTTAAAATTTCTCTCTTTTAAATGAAATACATATGTAAAAATTCTGGGAAAATTTGAAGAAACCCATTTTAAGAAACATTGAGTGCATAAATTCATTGACTGATACAAAATTAAGTTAACGGGAATTGTAGAAACAATTTGCATATAGTACTAAATTGTGAGAAGATTCTATGGTGAGAGATCATGGATAAAATTGAAGAATTTGATGATGAATAAAAAAGAGAAGTTACAGAGGTAAAACGAAGGCCTCTGCAAAAACATTATTAAAACGAAAGTGAGGAGGCTAATTATGGAGAGAGAGATTAATGCCACATCATCAGTTGCTTATAGACGCATAGAATGGACCATATCATATCAATCCTCATTATATCAATATAATATATAAATTTAAATATCAACATAAGGACATAACTTCATCAGCACAAGAAAATTGATAAATTTATATCTTTATATAGATATTTTTAACATATAAAATTGAAATTAATTATTACTGTAAATTAGTTAGTATTTGATCACACACTATAGTTCTATATCACTGCTCAATAAAATACATGCGCCAAACCTCCATCTTTCTCTATATCAATTTTTCATATCAATTACTACTAAAATTTTTATTGCTGGTTGCCAAAGTTTTTCGAAGGATTTCAGTGATATGTCCTTTTTCTTTCATTATATTCTTATAGGAGTATTTTTTAGCAAATTTGGATTCACTAAAATTAATGTAATAAAGTTATTGTTGAATAATCTTATTATTATTAATTACTTTTATATTTTAAAAATATATAATCAGTTAAATCCCCCAATTCCAACGGTTCCTCACACCTCAGCCCAACAAGGCATATGGAAGGATGTAAATCAAGTACTCAACGGCAGGTAAGCTGCCCACGAACCTATATGAAGCCCACCCTCAAGGTCTATAATGGGTCGAGAAATATTACTCCAACACTGCAGGTTGCGGATTCGAACCTTGCTCATTGAGGCAAATCTACCCTTCCAAAAGCAACTGATTACGCCCTACATGCACGACTCTCTTACGATGATATGGAGGGAGTAATATATATAAGTGTGTTTTCTATTTATATACTCCATTCGTCCGTCATTTATAGTCTCATTTTGACTCGGCATGAATTTTAAAAATTGTTTGACTTTGTGAAGAAAAATAAGAAAATGAATTAGTGGAATGTGGATTTCATTTTTATATATGATTTTATTTTATAATAGTATGTGTTTTTAATTATTTAGTTGAATGGTCACGGTCAGTCATAAATAGCAAAATGAGACTATAAATCGCGGATGTAGGGAGTATATATATAATTTTGTTGTCAATTGGACATTTTTACTTTTGCAATACCATGTTTGTATATTTTTATATGTATATAACATATATAATAAAAAAAGGGATATTGGCATCTAAACTTTCAAAAAGTTAGGTTTTTCCCATGAACTTGAAAATTGGCAAATAATATCACGAACTTTATCCCGGGTTTGTTTTTTCCCACGAATGAAAAAATTCATGTTATTTTAATAGATTGAAGAACAATTTTGGAGGGTGTGCTTCAAGAAAAACTATCTTTAAAGATTGAAAAACTTGAAGCTTTCAAAATTGTTGTCGAAAAATTACGAAAAAAATCCTTATCATAATATTATTTGTGGGAATTTTTTTATTCGTGGGAAAAAACAAACACGGAGTAAAGTTCATGATATTATTTGTCAATTTTAAAGTTCGTGGGAAAAACTTAACTTTTTGAAAGTTTCGTGATATTAGATGCCAATATCCCTAAAAAAAACTAAGCCTTTGTTACGTACATACGCATCTAAGGTGTGGTATATACATGGCAAATAAAAGTAATGGCTAATAATATGGAAATGGTATACGAATCGTGTAGCTAGCCTACATCAGAATTATTGTCAAAATTGAATAACTGAATCTTCCACTCAATCTGTCTACTCACAATTATAGTGTGGAAAAGTAATTAGTTATTCCCATCATAATCAATAAGTGAAACAGAATGTCCGAAAACGTAATCTTATTAAAATAGTAGTAATATACATTATTAATGGTTGTTATAGATTTGTCGCGTGAATTCAGCGGCTTTTCCAGAAAATACAATGGACTAATTAAGAGCTATATGACTATATCAGCTTTGTTTAGGAGTAGTTGAATCGTGAGAAGCTTGAAAATTAGTAGTTCTAAGTTGTTCCATCCACAATTAAACATCTCATATTAATACAATTGTTTGACTTTATGAAGTAAAATGGGTATAATAAATTAGTAGAATGCGATAAAGTAAAATGGGTAGAATAAGTTAATAGAATGTAAATACTCCTTCCATCTCATAGTAGATGTCACACTTGGGATTGACACGGAATTTTAGGAAGTATTGTAAGTGTGTTAAGTGGAAAGAGAAAATAATATATTTATATTAATGTGGGAGGGAACTTTTTCTAAGAAAGCAAATGTGTCATCTTTTATGAGACAAATTAAAAAGAAAAGTGTGACATCTATTATAAGACGGAGGAGTATTATTTTTATATATTAATTCTTAATTAAATATAACATTCACCTACTAAATATAGTAATATAGTAAAAGTGAAATTAGTTTATAGTACAAATGAAAAAGTAAAAATATACTTTTAACGGCGGATGGAGGAGAGTAACATATTTTTGAAATGAATAATTTGCCCCCTATACGATGCGACGCATAGCCAATCAGATTTTGCCATGCATGAAGATAAATCTTAGGGGACGATCTAAGTATGCATTTCGATTTTCATTTTCCTTTTTTTTAATCTAGTGTCATATTTCAATATTTCAGTGAAAGATGCATGTTTACGACGAACAAAATGGTTCATGTTACAATCATATTTTATCTTCTTCGAAATATAATATTATAAAAATAACAATAAGCCAATAGCCATTATAAATTCTTTTTAAATTACTAAAATAACCAATGCCAATATATCAAGACATAAAATCGTTCCTTCTCGATTGAAGTTGATATAGTGAGCTTCAATTTTCTTTCTCATAATCTGTGAACATCAAGTATATAGTGCTTTCAAGGTAAGATATAGCAAAGTCTTAGCTTGTATTCAACCCTCAGCATGCTTAGCTTTCTTTTCAGGATTGTTAAACTTATTTGAGCTTTAATTACGATTATCAAGAATAGTGGTAGCATGTTGAAGGTGAAAGAAATCCCAAAAACAGCAAGAAAAAAAAAACCAACTTTGCTTCCAAGGAAACCTCAACATTTCCCTCTGATCAATACTTGTCTTGTGTTGTGTCTATATGTATATAGTTGGAGCATCTCTTAAATTCAATATCAATTCAAAACATGGGAATTCTATACATGTTCAAGTCATTTAGTCTCATTTTGATACTTAACCATTTAACATGTCTTGCAATCATCTCTGAGTTAGAGGAGGATCATGAGATTGTTGGTGATGCAGGGAATCATGTAGATTCATGGAGCATGGTGCAAAAGAAAGGAAATCAATTCATGCTGGATGGCCAGCCATTCTATGTCAACGGATTCAACACATACTGGCTAATGATTTTCGCGGTAGATGAGTCGACACGGCCAAAGGTGAGTGATGTGTTCCAGGAGGCATCATCTGTTGGTCTTTCAGTGTGCAGGACTTGGGCTTTCAATGATGGCCAGTGGAGAGCTCTTCAAAAATCCCCTAACGTTTATGATGAGCAAGTTTTCAAGGTACTACATGTATATATAGAACTGTGATCAAAACAAAACTCAATCTTAATGTCAAACTGCTGAACTAAAATACGGAAGGTCATTTTAAGTCGTTTTAGTTCTCTTTAGAAAATTCACTTGGCGGTTCTTAATTTCATACCTTGTTACTAGCTACATGGTGAATTTATTTAACTTCATCTAACAAAAAGGGCATGTTTAGGGATTGGATTTTGTGGTGAGTGAAGCAAAGAAGTACAAAGTAAGGCTGATATTGTCATTGGTTAACAACTGGGAAGCCTATGGAGGGAAATCACAGTATGTAAAATGGGGCAAGGCTGCTGGTCTCAATTTGACATCTGATGATGATTTTTACTCTCATCCAACTCTCAGAAGCTATTACAAATCGCATGTTAAGGTAAGTACCTTAATTAAATCCTAAAAATTTCAGGAAAATATTTGTAATTCTCTTCCAACACTCTTGTTGCAGACAGTGCTCAACAGAGTGAATACCATAACAAACATAACTTACAAGGATGATCCCACTATTTTCGCTTGGGAACTCATCAACGAGCCTCGTTGTGAATCGGATCCCTCAGGAGATAAGTTGCAGGCTTGGATTGAAGAAATGGCAGTCTATGTGAAAAGCATTGATCCAAAGCATCTCCTACAGATAGGATCTGAAGGTTTCTACGGTGCATCCACCCCGAATAAGGTTCAGTTCAATCCCAACACCTACGCTCAACAAGTTGGGACGGACTTCATCCGCAACCATCAAGTTCTTGGAGTTGATTTTGCATCAGTTCATATCTACCCAGATTCTTGGTAACTAACATGAATTTATTAGTATAATACAACCATAGTCTAAATTAGCCTCTGATACTGTATTATATATCGTGTTGAAGGATCTCCCAAGCAATATCGGATGCTCACATTGAGTTCGTGAGATCATGGATGCAAGCACATATCGATGATGCTGAGAACTACCTGGGAATGCCTGTCATGTTTACAGAGTTCGGAGTGTCTAGAAAAGACCCTGGCTACAATCTAACGTACCACGATGCTCTTCTCAGTTCAGTTTACCAATGTGTGTTGAACTCGACCAAGAGAGGCGGGGGCGGAGGCGGCAGCCTTGTGTGGCAGCTGTTTCCCCAAGGCACAGACTACATGGATGATGGATATGCATTAGTTCTATCCAAAAATCCTTCTCTATCCCATATCATATCCCTTCAGTCCACCAGACTCAATATGTTCAATTCCTTGTGTTCATGGAAATGCAGGTGGAGTTGCAAGAAGAAGCATGCTTTCGGTGACTACTAGCATGCAACATGTTATCTGTCCACATATAAAATGATATACATCTCTTAAAACATTCAATAATCCATTAATTGTTGATTTTGAATTTGAATTACAACCATGTCAACAGTATCAAGAAATGTCGGAGTAGTAAACACACAATAAAACCCTCCTAACTTACTCCAAATCTGTTGAAGAAAAGCTAACCATAAATAAGTCCTAGCTAATTTCATTTGAGAAAGGAGGAAGCCGGCCTGACATAGGTGAAACCCAGGAACATATTTCCATCGACTTTAGGACTTGAAGCAGGGGAATCAGACAATGACATATCTGTGTATTGTTTGTCAAAATTCGCGATGCAAAGGTCTCCACCAACCACAGGACGGAAGCTTGGTGTTATTTCCCTCGCCTCCAATTTCTTCCAGTGAATTGACTTGAACCACTTATGGCTCTTTATTTCATCGCTACCCTTCTTCCCACTACCAAACCGCTTACTTGGTTCCTTTTGCAGTAGCTACAGAGTAGAGTACAAAATGCCACAATGCATAAAAGGATTGTAAAATAGGCCAAAAAGGTAAAGTAAGCATCACACTACTGTAAAACATGGATATGTATGATTACCCCTTTCAACAGGGAATGTGCTTCGCTTGATAGAAAGCCAGGCAGCTTAACTTTGTCCTTGATTATCTTTTGCTGAATCTTGTCCCTATTTCCTCCAATAAAAGGGGGCTGCTTCACAAAATAGCAAATCATTAGTCTATCAGAAAACTGAATTAATTCATCCTCACACAAATCTACACTTGTCAGCACATTACGAACAACATTTCCAAGTTCTTGAGAGGTATACCGGCTATAAAACTTATGGTTCAACTCAAACTTTTGGGTTCATGGGAAGCTATCGCGGTCTAAATTTTGGGTAAAATGACAAAAACTATGTCGTATTTGAGAAAGAACAAAGTTATTTTCCTACCAAGGCAACTCTAGCCAATGTAATATCTTCAATTGAGGTCATGTAAAGAATAAGCCAAATCCAAAAATATGCCGAATCACTTGAAATGATAAGTACATGTTAGGACTTTCTTGTGAGTGTGTCAAACTGCAATATCTTCAATTGAGGTCATGTAAAGAATAAGCCAAATCCAAATATACTGAATCACTTGAAATGGTAAGTACATGTTAAGGTTTTAGACACAAAGCAGATTATGAAAGTGATTCTTACTCCTTATTGGGATGTCCCAAGGTAACTGATGCGTTTCCTTTATTTTGGAAAGAATCAACTCTTAATTTTATTCTTTCTTTTCATTATTGTCTCTCCTACTCTATTATCTCTCTACTTAACTCTCCAAACACCACTTTCTTAATTCCCATAACCAAAAGAAATGCATTGCTTTACTCGGGATGGAGAGAGTATAATATTGACACAAAGCATGAAGTGTATAACTAACAAATGTCAAACTAAAAGATGAAATTGGAAAAGTAACCTTTCCAGTAAGCATCTCAAACAATAGAACTCCAACACTCCACCAATCAGCAGCCTTGTCATGGCCCTTCCCAAGAATAATTTCAGGAGACATATATTCTACAGTTCCACACAAGGAATTCGCTCTTGCATTCCCTTCCAACTCTTTTGCTAATCCAAAGTCGGTGAGTAAGACCTACAATGGGTGGCAATAAAGTCAACATCACGAGTAGAAGTCACGACGACAAATGTTAAAAAGCAATCCATAAAATCATACATGGCCATCGGCACCCAGAAGGATATTTTCAGGTTTGAGATCCCGGTGCATTATTCCATTTGCATGAAGGTGCGTCACTGCTGAAACAATTTCTGCTGCATAGATGCGAGCCAGATCCTCTCTGTAATTTTTTATTATTAATAATTGAGTGCAGAAGTTATGGATACTGAGTATTAGAGAACTACATTACAACAGTCAAATAATTACCTGAAAAGGCCATGATGGTAAAGTTGAAAAAACAGGTGACCACCATTGATAAAGTCCAAAACAAGGTAAAGTCTATATTTGGTCTGCACATTCGACAAGAGATACAAAAAAAATGTACATCAATTAAAGCCTAAAATTATGAATAAATTTTAATATTTTACAGCTCAAAAATATAAAAAAAGCCAACGACTCTGTTAGCATCTTCCATTGGATATATCATTTAAAGCCTTAGATTCATAGAAATATCTCTTATTTTTCCTTTCCTCATCTTTTCCAAACCCCAACTTAAGAAAAATATGCAGACAAGAATGTAAACAATGAAAATGAGGGGATTGGAAATATTGTAGGAGGGAAATGACTTGGAAGAATTAGGATTGTTAGAGCAATGTACCTGGAACGAGTATCTCAGCTGGACAACAAAGGGATGGTCAATCTTTGTTAATATATCCCTCTCCGCTTTCATATATTCAGCATGGTTTTTCTCCATGATCTTATCCTTCCTCATGACCTTCATAGCATATATTTCAGACGTGCCCCTCTTCTTCACTTGATAAACTTTTGCAAATGCCCCTTGTCCAACAACTTTTAAAACCTCAAAATCCTCGAGGCCTACTGCTTGGGTCTTCATCATACTATCGCAGACCTCAGAAACAGAATCATCCACAGAGGCGTCCTGACCTTTTTTACAGGTCACATTCATAACAGAGTCCAGAAACTCTATCTGCTCTTCAGTTTCATGAATGGTCAGGCCACTGAGGTTCAGAGATTGGCTAACACAAGCAGAAGGACCAACTAGTGAATGTGATCGATTGTAAATGACCTCAGGATCATCATAAACAAGCTCATTTACTTCACCATTTTTATAGCTGACTTCATTTGAGGCATGAACAGGTGGAGGGCCAAACACGTCAGAAAAGTCTAACTCAACCTGTTCAGAAGAAACAACATCAGGTGGACTCACAGGTAAGAGTATCTGGTGGTGGGTCGGTTTGCGCTTGCCATCTTTTGTCACGGAAGGTAGTATTTGAGAAGAAACCATGCTGAATTATTTTAAATGCAGGATGCAGATGGCCAATTATCAATCAGCACGACAACTGGAGCCCTCCCAAGGTGCAGAATAATGAAGAGTCAGCCTTAAACGATGAGATATCTATTTTTGGAGATCTCAAGATCTTCAATAGCAAGCAAAAGAGAATCCAGAAGAAGAAGCTGCTCTTGTTTCCCAATTTGCAGGAAACTCTGGATACCACTGTGGGTGTAGAACTCATGAAGATCTTCCGTCACGTCTGCATACAAAAACAGAACGAAAAGAAACATGAGGAGTTCTTAGTTTAGAAGTTGAAACATTTATTTCACAAACAAAGACATTATTAGCAGCAAAAAAGTAGGCTAAATAATATTGACTAAAACATCATGAATTGATACGAATCCCACAGCAGTTCCACCTGAAATTGTGGAGTAACATATAAGTGGTAGTCAACCCTCTACCTTTTGAAGGTGGTTTTGAATTAAGTTAGGCATCATGTTTATCAATTTGTAGACAAATTCTAGGGGACTCGGGGCCAACGTGGGCTACCCGAAGGTGTGACCAGAAGGGTTGCCATTGAAGATGTTGGCCCAAGGGGCAGAAAATAGATGGTGGGCCTTGTATTTTGGTTTGTCAGATGGCGTGTCGTGTCTGTGGATAACCGGTTCGAAAGGGGATGGATGGATTGATACGAATCCCAAATTGGTTCGACGTGAAAGTGTGGAATAACATATAAGTGGGAGTCAACTCAACCATTTATCTTGGGTTAAGTTAGAGCTCTCTGCCTTATGTTTTATCTTTAATTTTCCTAACCAATTCCATGGTGGTGTAATAAACATGGTGTGTTTATGATGGTTCATGGATTTTAATATGCAGTTCAGTGATTGTTTTTTCAAATACACAGATTTTAAAGAAAACACAACCAAAACACCAATTTGACAGTTACAAGAATGGAAATTTGAATACATCTAAACGTAGATGCGGTCAGGGGCATATGATAAATTAATGCATCTTAAATGGTTTCAAAGTTCAAAAAAGTAATCAGGTAACATACATTGCACAGTCAAAAAAGAAAATCAAACAAATTAATTTCAAAAGAAATAATACACTCAATAATCACAAAAAAAAAAATCTGTTTGTGGAAATAGCCTCAGCATTCAAAGCAGACCAAACTGAGATCTAAAGAAAAGTCAGTAACAATCGTCCAAAAAACAAGAGATCCAAATGCAAGATCGCATCTTTAGTCAAAATAACGAACTGACAACAGGAAACTGTTGGGCCTCCACAGAAACTTGTGAATGAATACAAGAGTAACCGTGCAAATTAGCGCAATTGAGCTACCCAAACACGGAAGAAAAAAAAAGCAAATTGTTATCAAGATCTGAGGAGTGGGATGCATGTGCAAAACCATCCAATTTTTATAAGCAAAAAAGGAAAAACCAGATTTGAAAACCGGATCCGAAATTCAGAGAGAAAAAGAGCAAAATTCAAAGAAATTGTACCTTGGGAGGGCTGTGGAGAAGGCGAATTGAGGAGCGTTTCTAAAAATTTCAATGGATTGGAAACTAACCAAAATATGGGTTGTCGTGGTGTTTATATATATATGTGCCGTGTACAAGCAAGACTTTATAATAAAAGAAAAAATATATAATATATTTCTGATGTGGCATGTGATTAGCAGATGGTGTGCGGCGTCAAGATTTACGCTGTCGTTGAGTTGGGCGAGTGGGCCCACCAATAGCAATTTGAATTAGAATATGCCTTCAAATTATTCTTTACCTTATGCAAAACCCTCCATCATACATGACAAAAGCATGTTTAAATTAGATGGAAATTACGTGGCCTTGGGGGAAGGAACGGTCTGAGTAGCACCTTCTATCAATTTTATTTTTATAAAATATTTTATAAATTGTAAGTTAATTTTTATTATAGGTAAAAAAATATTTTACAAATTTTAATATTAAATTATTTAGGTTAATTTGGCTAATAATTAAGTCACTAATTTTGTCAAATCGCGTTTGATCGTTTATAATTGAACGGAAAATGTTAACGTTGGACCAAAATATATTGTTTGAGACCAAAAGTTAACAAACTTAAGGTATAGGATTAAAAAGTTTTTAGAGCAAATGTTAAGGACAAAATTTGGATTTTAGTAAAAAATAAATTAATTATTATATTGAGTTTGTGTATAAAAATAAAAATTTAATGAGGTATTTAATAAGGAACATTCAAATAAAATTAAGAAAAAAATAATGCCCATTGTGAAATTTAAGATTGTAGTACTCCTTCGTCTCATTTATACAATATTCGGGAATCGATACGGGTTTTTATGTACTGTTGTTTTGTGAGTTAATAAAGAGAGAGTAAAGTAAGATAGATGAAAAAGTAGAGATAGAGATGTTTCCATTTTAGAAAATGTTTTATTTTTAATAGGACAAATTAAAAAGGAAAACATTTCATTTCTGATTGGACAGAGGAAGTACATCCTAAACAATATACCTGCTAACCGTGCAGTCCATAAATAAGACTTCTAATGGCGGACGAATGGAGTATATCCTAAACAATATACCCACTAAAATTTAAACATGGGTACAAATAAAAAAACATAATTTTCCTTGTAAAAAGTGGGAAATAGTAAGAAAGTTGAAATATTAAGTTAGAAATAAAAAGATGGTGGTTGAAGCAAAGAAATCTGGCAGTTGGGGCAGAAAGCATGTCAAGGAGCCATGTATCTATGCATTCAACATGAAATTGTTAGAGTTTGTATACTAGAAATCATGTTTCGAGTGATTGAATACTGTAAAACTCTTATTTTATTTTTCAAGGAATAAAACAGATTATTTTTGTCATAATGTTGTTATGTTTTATAATTAATGGATGTTAATGCATTTAAATGTATAAGTTAACCTACCAAAGTCTAAGTCTTTGTTTTAGTAGACCGGTTGTGGGCGTC
>NC_062965.1:41243996-41286996 GCF_023119035.1 Salvia hispanica
GAACAAATTTCAACCACAAGATTAAGAAATCAAGGGCTGAAATTCAGCATAGGATTTCAAAATTGGTCCAAAAAATTACTTCACTATAAGCAAGAATTGGTTCACTATATAAAGGCGGGGGTAAAATAGTCATTTAACAAACAAAGTTGTGGTTAGAACTTGAATTCCTCTCATTTAGATTAATTTTCTTCTGCCCGCTATCTCTTCTGCTCAAATTCTCCATCGATTCTCCACCGATCCTCCTCTTTTGCTCAAATTCTCCATCAATTCTTCGCTTCCGCTCGAATTCTCCATCGACTCTGCACCGATTTCTCTCTTCTGCTCGAATTCTCTACCAATTCTCACTCATAAACGACAACTTTATGTCGTCGCCGCCGCCTTCTTCAGCTGCGCCTAAAGTTCATTTGATTCACTTTGTTGTCGCCTCCTTTTGGTTGCTCATTCCGTCGTTGCCTTCGATTCAACATACCTAATGCCTTCAATTCGTAAACGTATGTTCGTCAACCTATTTATTATAGGAACGATTCATTTTACCGATTTTATTTGCATTTCAGGTTAACGATGGAGTCATATTATGCTTATTCATTTCAGTTTACAATGAACTAAAACGTAGAAACGTGAGTATACTATTTTGACATATGAATGAAGTATATTAACTCTACATGGAGTCATATTATGCTTAACAGTGAATCAAATTATGGTTATAGTAAAGTATATGATGCATCATTAATTTATATTGCTCTGTTTTTCATTTTAGTGAAGTATTCCATGGTTATAGTGAAATGTTTGTGATCCATGCTTATATTGCTCTGTTTTTTCATTTTAGTGAAATAAAACGTGCTTAGAGTGAAGTATTTCATGCTTAGAGTGAAGTGTTTGTGATCCATGCTTATATTGCTCTGTTTTTTTCTTTTCAGTGAAGTAAAACGTGTTTAGAGTGAAGTATTTAATGGTTAGAGTGAAGTGTTTATGATCCATGATTATAATGCACTATTTTATCATTTCAGTGAAGTAAAACGTGCTTAAAGTGAAGTATTTCATGCTTAGAGTGAAGTGTTTGTGATACATGCTAATAGTGCACTATTTTTTCTTTTTAGTGAAGTAAAACGTGTTTAGAGTGAAGTGTTTTCGATTCATGCTTATATTGCTCTGTTTTTTTATATCATTGAAGTAAAACACGTTAAGAGTGAAGTATTTAATGGTTAGAGTGAAGTGTTTGTGAATTGTGATCCATGAATATAATGCATTATTTTATCATTTCAGTGAAGTAAAACGTACTTAAAGTGAAGTATTTCATGCTTAGAGTGAAGTGTTTGTGATACATGCTAATAGTGCACTATTTTTTCATTTCAGTTAAGTAAAACGTGCTTAGAGTTCATATTCCATGCTTAGAGTGAAGTATTCCATGCTTAGAGTGAAGTGTTTTCGATCCATGCTTATATTGCTCAGTTTTTTTTTTATTTCAGTGACGTAAAACGTGGTTAGAGTGAAGTATTCAATGGTTAGAGTGAAGTGTTTGTGATACATGGTTATAATGTACTATTTTTTCATTTCAGTGAAATGAAACGTGCTTACAGTGAAGTATTTCATGCTTAGAGTGAAGTGTTTGTGATCCATGCTTATAGAGTACTATTTTATCATTTCAGTGAAGTAAACTGTGCTTAAAGTGAAGTGTTTCATGGTTAGAGTGAAGTGTTTGTCATCCATGCTTAAAGTGCTTTGTTTTTCCATTTCAGTGAATTAAAACATGCTTAGAGTGAAGTATTCTAGTGTTAGAATGAAGTATATTGTGTTTATAGTGAAGTATATTGTGAGTTTACCATTTTGGCATTTGAATCAAGTATATTGTGTTTATAGTGAAGTGTTTTATGCTAATAGTGATGTATATATTGTTTACAATGAATTGTTTTGCCTTTATAACGAATGATGTTATTAACATTTTCGAAAATTGCAGGTATACTTAATGAAAGACGGAGAGAAAGACATAGAACAGCGGAAGCAGATCATGAATGAAACTTTGGCTTCTATGATTGAAGATTGTAGTAGACATATGGACATAGATGTGGAAAAAATGATTGCGAACTTCAACAAATTTCATGAACAATTGTACAAAGTGATATAATTCATAACATGTGTCTCTTTTGTTCACTGTAAAATTTATTTAGTTCATTTACATTAAATAGTTTGTTCATATTTTACATTAATATTTGGTTCATAGTATAAGGAATGCAGAACATACTTCACTAAAATGGAAAAAAGTACATTATAAAGCATGCAGAACATACTTCACTATATGCTCAGTATACTTCACTGAAATGAAAAAACAGTACACTAAAACACATGCAGAATATACATCACTATATGCTCAATATACTTCACTAAAATGGAAAAACAGTACACTTTAAGGCATGCAGAACATACTTCACTATATGCACAATATTCATCACTATATGCTCAATATACTTCACTGAAATGAAAAAACAGTACACTACAACGCATGCAGAATATACTTCACTATATGCACAATATACATCACTATATGCTCAAATATACTTCACTAAATTGGAAAAACAGTACACTATGCACAATATACATCACTATATGCTCAATGTACTACATTGAAATGAAAAAACAGTACACTACAACGCATGCAGAATATACTTCACTATGTGCACAATATACATCACTATATACTCAATATACTTCACTAAAATGGAAAATCAGTACACTCTAAGGCATTCAAAACACACTTCACTATATGCACAATATATATCACTATATGTTTGATATACTTCACTAAAATGGCTAGAGTGAAGTATTCAATGCCTAGAGTGAAGTGTTTGTGATCCATGCATATAGTGCATTATTTTATCATTTCAGTGAAGTAAAATGTGCTTAGAGTGAAGTGTTTGTGATGCATGTTTATAGTGAAGTAGTATATCGTATTTTAGTGAATTGTATTGACTTTATAGTGAAGTATATTGTGTGTACGATTTTGTATGGGTTTTATAGTGAAGTATACTGTCTTTAGAGTGAAGTGTATTGTCTTTATAGTGTAGTATATTGTCATTACATGTTTAAGCACTCAAAACATATTTCATTATATACTAACATCAACAAATGCTTCATATGTATTTATACGAGTGAATTGTAATGAAGGTAAAGTGAACCAATTTTGCCTTACAGTGCACCATCTTTGATCGTCTCACAAATTCATGAGATAGAAAAATCAACTCTTGCGATGAAATACTAAATTAGCATATCATGAAATCGACTATTAGAGATGGAGAAATCAGCTCTGCTATGAAAATTGATATAGCAGATCGTGAAATTAACAACTGACGATGGAGAAATCAGCTCTTGCTATGAAAAGTGATATAGCAGTTCGTGAAATCGACAATTAAGATGAGGAAATCAGCTCTTGAGATGAAGATTTTGCAAGATGTGATTGTTGAACAATGAACAAGAGCGTGAGCGATGGAGATTATAGCAAATCTGCATAAGTTTTGTTGCGCCATATTGAAGCGATGGACTCCGTCGAGGAAGAAGAGGATTCTCTTGTTGTTGCGCAAGACGCTGGTGATGCGTAGATGGAGATGAAGTTGTAGGAGATGGAAGAGGAGCACGAGAAGGTGAGGCGCGAGCATGGAGGTTTATCGGTGGCGGAGCGGAGGAGAGCGTCGCCGAAATCTGGATGATTTTGTGTGAATCTGGATGAAGCGTGAATCTCCCATAGATTATGGTTTCCAAAAATGCCCTTGTTAATTACTTTTTAATTAAAATATGTAAAAATAGTTAAGCCATAAGATTAATTTAGAGTATTAAGATGTGTGGCTGAGATTTGTTCTCTAGTTATACACTTAAAATTAGTTAAACATGGATTAAGTGTACATAAAAACAATCCAAAACCTAAATATGAATTGATGGGGACAAAGCAATTGACGCACACAGCCTTCATCTCTGCCCGCGTCTTCTCCTCAAACTCAGAATCCGTTTACCTACGCGCCCTCAAGCTCCAGCGACCCTCCACTGTCCGCTACCAACAATCTCTGCACAACTTTGTCAGTTTGATTGGTGAGATTGATTATCATATCAGACCTTGCAGCAGCGCCACTGCCCAATTCGGCGTCTACACTTTCCTAAATGTTAGAGCGCCCGACCGCGATTTAGTGTGAGTAGATGCTTAATTTCGTCATATCAATTTGAATTCTTAACAAAACAATGATTGATTAACATTTAACAGCAGGATACTGCTTAAATTTCGGAGGGAAATGGCGCAAGTCTCTGTCCAGCATCTTAAGCTACACGATTTAGTTTACGTTTCAGGTCATCTCGGATCATACCTCAAGCTCTCTGAAGACGGGAGCTTTGTGCGTAATTACGAGGTCCCCCCCTTCGAATCCCTTACCAACAAAATGTGACTTTTTTGATTGATACCTTTATTTCAAATTTCATGCCTACATTTACCCTCAGATACCTTTCTCCTTTGGTTTTACCTTTCTGGAGAAACTTTTAGATAAATACCCAACCACTACTACTATGGTAATGCCCTTCCTTGTGTTAGTTTATGTTGGTTTGCAATTAATTGTTTAGGATTTGGACTGAGCAATCAACTTCTTACACAATTAGGCAAGGATCTTAAGGAAGAAAGCTGGTGTTTTCTTGGCTGGAGTAACCAAGTTGATATAGCAAAAAAAAATAAATATAACCACATAATTCTTTTTTATATCACCTAGCACACAGTTTAAGGTTGTGTCAGTTCCAGATATGTGGTTCAGGTGATGGAATGGTATGGAAAATCGGAATTAGAACAAATGCGTCTGCCACTTAGGATGGTTATTGCTTGTATTACCTATACGATTGGTAGAAAATATGGAATTTTTAGCATTGAGCTCTAAAATTAAGTTAAATAAGGACAACAAATGAAAAAAATCTTCTCCCATAGAGAATCACAATACTACCAAGTTACCAACTAACAACACTTTTCCATCCATGGCTTGTTTTATACACCTCATCAAAATTTTAGCTTAACCTTCTTGCTCATGATTATGTGATCTCCACGCAGAATAACATTTCTAATTGTGAAGGTTTTCTTATCATCAAATCCTCATAGGATTGCGTGAGTTTTTAAATATGGTTGCCTGCTTCTTTGTTGCGTGAGAGAATGGACCAGTGGTTTTGAAGGAATATCTTTGGGGCTAGATCAGTGTTGTTAAATGTGCGCCAGGGGCGCGGGGGCCGACTTGGGCTCCACCAGAACTGCCCCGAGGTGGCGGGGGTGTGTGAGATCCGGGGGGCGAGGTCAGGGCGGCAGGAGAAATGGGGGCGAGCCTGGGGCAGCGGCAATTGTATGGCGATTAGGGTTCTCTGGAATTAGGTCCACTTATTATAGTTAGTATAGAACAGTGCTAAGTCTTAATTAGGTCCACTTATTCAGATTATAATAATTTTTTAAATTGTGCCACAATTCGTGGGGCACGTACCCCACACTCTGGGTTTTTACCTGATCGATCCGGTGTGCCCCACGTCCCTAACTAACACCTTGGTAGATGCCAATATTGGTTACACATTTGTTCTCACTGATTTATAAATAACGATGGGGTAATCATGTGATAGGCATTAATTGTCAGATCTTAGCTCATGCCATTCTCTCCTCTCCTCAGAGTACTTTTCTACCAGATTCTTTCTTCTTTCCTTGCATCCTTGCCTATTATCTGTATTGAATTCATGGTAGTGCACTAGTGCTACAAAAATTTATTAATCAAACATCTTCTTTCAATCCAATTTCTTGCTCATTCATGCCTGTAAAACTTTAATTTTTTGTTTTCCTCTTTGACCTCTCCTCCATGGCCAACAATACCGATCTTGCCAAGCTTGGCACCATTGTCACCTAACTTCAAGGTCACTTTTTGGCCCAGTCAACCACCATGACTTCTTCAATCCACGGTGTCTGTACCCAACAAAACACAATGCTTTCGATGAAGGACTTGATATAAGTAAACAACTCCTCCAGATTGGCCAACTCCAAATATATAAACACACCTTGATATATGGCTTCTATATATCATTGAATGATCTACGAGTAATATATAGGGTGAGAAATACACAAGAGAGATCTAATCTATATAGGGTGAGTAATATATGTGGGATATTTCCTATCTATTGTAGATTTATATCAATCTCTAATTTTATCTCATGATTTATATATAATATTTCCAACACTCGCCCCCAGGTTAAGTGAGGGGTTCATAGATACTTAACTTGCACAACACATATTAAAACTCTTGGAATATATTGCTTTGGTGAAGTTGTATTTTTGGGATTCAAGCTCCCTAAAGTATCACATTTATCTTGTGGATCATGAATCTCCAGGCAAAACAATTTTTTGTCATCTATATGTCTTGTCATCGATATGCTTTAGCATAATGCTCGAGTTCCATATCCATCTAAAGTTTGAAAACTTTGATCATGATGGAGTCATCTAGTCTTCCACCTAGAGAAGCCGTTTTCCGTCCACAAGCATCGACCTTGGTAGGGCCAATATTTCTGAAAACAAGGTAAAAAACAAGTTGAAAATCCGAAATTCCCAATTGCTCCATTTGCTCTTATGTACAAAGGGAGCTTGGCTTTCACACAGTCAAGATCATGATTGCATAATTGGGGTTGCGACCATCGAAAATGTTAGACAAAGATGACTTTAGAACATGTTTACATAGAACCAAAAGTTATAGAATAAAATATACTCCTCCGTCCCTGAATAGTACTTCCTCCGTCCTATAAAAATAGTCTTGGTTGGGCACGAGTTTTAATGCACAATTGGTAAATTAAGAGAGATGAAGAGAAAGGATGGTGGGAGTAGTGTTAGTGGAGATGGGTCCACATTATTAGTAGTGTAGTGGAGTCTAAAATTAGCTCCTACTTTCAGGGACCGACTAAAAATGAAAAAGATCATACCTTTTAGGGACGGAGGGAGTAATGTTTTTATTTCTTACCGTAGACATTACAGAAAATGCAAATAAAGAAATTAGAGCCTTGACAAACCTCAATTCAAGAGGAATGTTGCCCTAAATTATTGCATAATTATTTCCAAAAGAAAAGCTAATATTTCCAAGATACGAGTTGTAGAAAACAGCTCTGCTCCTTTCTAAAAGTTTCTAGACCTTGATTCTTGCAAACTTAATTTGCAGGCATTGCTGCTTTCCATAATGCGTTTCATTTGGATTGGTGTTTGTTATAATTACTATGTCAATAAGTTATGTTAGAAATCTGCTTATGTTTTCTATCTCTCTCTTGCTTTACCAATTCTCGCCTAACCAATATTTCAATCACTTATATTTTCTAACTCTCTCTTACATTACCAATTGTACTTTAAAACCCGTGCCATTTCAAAAGTTGCTAATTTTAAAGACGAATGTAGTATTATATAAATGTGAAGCATGTTTGTCCGTTAAAACATCTCTGTGTCAGTATGATGAGATTTATGTATATAGGTTGATGTCAAAGAAATGAATTTTGTTGCTCAAAATGTTCCAGAGCTGGCCTGTCAAAACCTTGTCAAGTTGGAACCAAAAGGTACAGTTTCTATTATTTATTCCTTTAGTTGAGAAGAATGAACCTTGGATACTCTCTCAGCAATCCCTTTCTACTTTCACTTTCATGATCCACTTTTCATCATATATGAACATAGTTTCAAGCATATGAATAATTGAATTCTAATAATCAGTTTCATTATTCGATATAGGACTATTATTCTATGCATTGTTCTAATGACATTGATACAGTTTGGAACCAAAGTATGTGGCTCATTGCTTTACCCTTTTGTTCTTCTCCACTCAGCTTCATCTGATCATATTTCTTCTTACTGGATTCTACTTTGGATTGATAGGGGTTTGCATACCATGTGTACTAGCATACAATGAAGTGATGAACAAGTTTACACCCATTTTATTTTGTATTTTCTAGCTATTTGTTAATTTCTTCAAGTGGCAGTTTCATTGGAAGATATGATGCACAAGCGTAGGAACCGGCTTTATTTGTGGCAAGTATTTTTTGCTAATCCGTCAGAGTGGTGGGATAATCGGAACTCTAAAATGGAAGGAAGAGCACCAGACTTTAGGCACAAGGATACTGGTGAGGCACTATGGATAAGTGACAGTGATCCTCCATGGATCAACCAGCAACTCCAATTGCACGATTCAAGATCAACTCAACGAAGATATAGACTGGACAGAGGCTTGGTCTCACTTGTCCCCTTTGGTTTATGATGAATTTATAAGAAATTGAAGCCAGGGTATGGATCTCAGATGATGAAATCACTATTTATTTCTGCATCAGAAAAAAAGTCAAAATCTTCATTGCTGTGTTTGTGTTTCTGGATCATAAAATCTCTATATCTATGAGACTGTAGTACCCCAAACCCTTGTTGTTTTAGATATTGGTATGATATCAAAGCATCTACTGCAACAGTCTACCATGAGGACATTTACTGTATAGTTTGTGCTGGTGACACAGATCGTTATTGGTTCTATGCTTTAATCGCTCAAGAATATAGTTTTAGGTCAGGGTTTGTGTAGCCTTCTTTACAGGTTGGTAGTTCAATCCTTTTTTTGTTATCGTCCCAACTAAGTTGGAACAAAACTTTTGGGAATGAAAATTAAGAAATTGTATTGGTTAAACTAAATGAAAATAAAATAAAATATGTGACAGAATACAGTAGGATGAGATAAGAGAGAGTTAAGCGGAATTAGATTTTTTTTTCTTGTCAAAATAAGAATTACTTAGTCCATTGGAACTATCTTGATTCTTGACATTGTTTAATGAATGCTTGAGGCAGTGATTTCTGAGTCTCCTTATATTTTAGGGAAAAGCCATTATGACTATTTAGTCATAATGTAGCTGGCCATAAAATGACATTATAGTAAATATATTAATTGTATCCGTCCCATAGTAAATGTCACACCTGAGGACTGACACAGGATTTTAGGAGGTATTGTTTTGTGAGATAAATGGAAAGAGAAAATAATATATTTATATTAATGTGAGAGACAACTTTTTCCAAAAAAAAGAAATGTGACATCTTTTGAGATTTTCTATACATATATTGAGATTTTTTTTGTATTTCTTGATAAAATCTGCTTATGAATATGTACGAAAATTGAAATATAATTTGTCAAATTTCATCATCCGAACATCGTCGGAGCATATGCAATTGAGATCTCGTTGGAATCTTTAATTTTTTTAATTTTAAATATAATCCATGTTGCATTATTTCAGCTACTAGATCTCCTAATCTAATGGCTAAATTTGTGATTGCTAATTAGTCAGTAATTGATTACTCTCATGGTACTATAACTTAGATTGATCAAATTTCCGAGTCATCCATTTAATTCATATTTATTCCCCTTTTCCAATTGAGTGATGATTTAGAGACATAATGTCTCCAAGCCATAATACCCCTATGTCACTTTGCCATAAATTAAATTATTATATGGACTAATTACCCTTATTTTAAATTATAAAAGGAAAGACAATTCATTTATTATATCATTTATCTAAATAATCAATCAAATTCATATCAAAAGTCAACTCATCAAATTACACTCTTTTATCAAAATATACTCAATCATCTAAATATACTCAATCAAAACTAACGAAATCTCAAATATATTAATTTCTCACTCCATAAATCATAAAAATGACTACATGCATATACATACTTAATTTCTTAGTATTATCATCCAACAAAATAGTTATACTCATTCGAATTAAATTATTTTATTAGTATTAAATAATTACTAAAATTCTAAGTCATAAAAATGACTACATGTATACACACTTAATTTTTAATTGTTATCATCCAACGAAATAGTAATAATTATTCGCATCAAATTATTTTCTTAGTGGTATTAAATAATTATTAAAATTCTAAGTCGTAAAAATGACTACATAAACACACATACTTAATTTCTTAGTCTTGTTATCCAACTTATATGGTAATAGTCATCCGCATCAAATTATATTATTAGTATTAAATAATTATTAATATTCTATGTCTTAAAAATTACGACATGCACATACATAATTTCTTCGTGTTATCGTCCAACGGAATAGTTATAGTCATCGCATCAAATTATTTTATTAGTACTCTATTAAATAATTATTTTTTAAAGAGAGTATTAAATAATTATTAAAATTCTAAGTTATAAAAACGACTACTATGTGCATACACTTCATTTTTAATTGTTATTATCTAACGAAATAATAATAGTCATTCACATCAAATTGTTTTATTAGTTGTACTATAAAATAACTATTAAAATTCTTAGTCATAAAAATGACTACATGCATATACATACTTAATTTCTTAGTGTTATTGTCCAACGAAATAGTAATAGTCATTCACATCTAATTATTTTATTAGTACTAAATAATTATTAAAATAGTAATAATCATTCTTGTATAAAGTATTTTAATAATATTAAATAATTATTTTATTAAATCTATTAAATACCTATAAGTTTAGAATTTAAAAAATATTATATAAAGTATTATTTAAATACAGGTTAATTCATTATATTAAATTAAATTTTAAATAAACTAATACGTATTACGTGAAGTTAGAAAGAATACTTCAAAAGCATATTTATGTAATGAATTTAAATAAACTAATATTACCTAATAAGTTGTTTGGAAATTTATGAGAGATTGATAAGAAGATTTGAATATATATTTGCTTAAATCAAGCCATCCATAAATATACACATAACTTTCCTAAGCAAGTAATTTTTAAATACAAATAAATGTTTCATATGCATGAGGGTAGTATGGTACATGTACAAAACATAAATTTAAATAAAAATTTAAAATAATCTAAAATGACTATTTTAACCTCATTATAGCATTATGGCTTGGAGACATTATGTCTCTAAAACATTTTCCTTTCCAATTGATCGATTGAACATCAAATACTCTTTAATCAAATGAACCTCCATTTGATAATTGGGAATTCGATTCAAATTATGTAATTACGCATCATTTGAATCTTTTGTACTCCATAAAATAACATATACTATGACAGTATGATGTGTTCGGTTTGCAAGATTGTATCCGATATTAAATTTGTTGTGTATTTGGTTAATGAGATTCAATCCCACAACTCAATCCTAGATGAATAATCATGGAATAATTAGTCATAGCTAACCCCATATGACTAAAAGAATCTCACAACTCAATCCTATATTGTATCTTGGTATTATTTTATCTTGCAAACCGAATACCCAGAGACGAAGCCAGAAACTTTATGTTGGGGGGCCCGAGGCTTAGGTATTTTTTAGTGTTGGCATCGTCGAAATTTTTTTTAGCATCAGCAATGGAGAATTGCAAAAGATATAGTAGATAAATAATGAGAGGAAAAAAAAAGAGAATGCATAATAGAAATTAGAATTATGCTAGTACTATATGTGCTTATAATTGTTATAAAACAAGGTGCAAGTAAATTAGAGTAATATAAAACTAAAAGTTGGATATATGCAAATAAAATAGCAGTGAGAGTAAAACTATTAGACATAAAAGTGTAAGAAAATAAAATAAGGATATTTTTTTTTTTTTATAGGTAGAAGGATTTGAACTTGGAAACAAAAAAATATACTGTAATTAAGAAACTAAAACAAATTCTTGGAAGTAAAAGTGTAAAAATAATGATTTGTTACTGAATGAATTGAATTTTGGGAACATTAAACAAACTCCTAAGATATAAGAGTGTAAGAAAATAAAGCAAAGAAAAAAAATTGAATTTTAGGCTCTAAGGGGGGTCGACTTGGGAGCATAAAAATGTAAGTAAATTGTGCAAAGGATAAAAAAAATGAACAATTTGCTAGCTTAGGGATTTGAACTCGGGTATTGCAAGAAGAATGACTTCAGCCGAAACCAACTGGGCTACTCACAATCTTTATCTTTGTAATAGCATATATATACTAATAATTCTATAAGCTGGGGCCCCAATGGCCCCTCAGGCCCCATAGTGACTTCGTCACTGCGAATACCACCTAGTTATTACATGACATTATGACTGTAACTATTCTTCATATTAAATTGTGACATAACATTATATAAATTCTATAATACCTAAATATAGATTTAAATATATCATACTATTATTTAAATAATTTGATATTTCGAATCATCCTAGATTCAGTTTATCAAATGCTAATTTTCATTAGTTTTCGATTCAATTGAGAATCATTCGTATTTAGGTCTATTTTGAGATATAATTAATCTTGAGCAGTTCGAATTTCAATTGAAACTAAATTAAGCTGGACATTTGGTTGATCTTCAGTCAAATTGAAACAATATAGTATTTCAATTAATTTTATATTTAACTGAATAGTTAAACTTTTAACTGAATGTTCAAGGATTTGGGTGTTTTTTTGGTGGGGTTTGCCCCATTTTCTTGGGTTGGGGAAAATCAAAATTAACTTGATTTGGGGAATTTTTTAAATATTCTTAAGCTAACATCTAAAATTTAGGCAAAATCATGAAAGAGCGTAGAAAGGGAAAATTTTAAAGCTAAACACTTGATTTTAAAAAAAAACCTCTACACTACTAGACCTAAAATGAACCTCGTAGGGACCATGTTTGAAAAAGCAAGGTACGAATGAAAATTTAAAAGCGAGAATAACTAACTCTTTTACAAACCCCCTTGACATCGTCCTCCCCAACCAAATAGCGAAAAAAACTTCTTAAGAAATGCAACAAAAACAAAATTAAAACAGAGCAAGTGACTTGAAATCAAATTAATGCATAACAAACGAAGAACTAAACGGATAAAAAAATACCCCAAGACAAAAAGTAAAATAAAATCAAAAAGAAAAAGAATCATGAAAAACCTATCTTTCCCATCGAACCCAAATTTGAGACGCTAAATCCCTCCGGATAAAGCGCCCGACAGGGAACCCCAAACAACGAAACTCTCCCACGTGGATTTAGACAAGGAACCCCGAATAAAAACAACCACGGATCTGTCCCCAAATTCCATATCAAAACACCTCAACATCAAAATAAACGAAAATGGGAAACAAACATTTGAAGAAATAAACAAAGCTAGAAAAGATCTATGCAAATTGACAAATTTAACTACAAAAACGCAAATCAACAAACGGTAAAACAAATAAGCATCATCAAAAAAAAGGGTTGGGCCCCCCAAAAGTGAAGTTAAATTAAAAACAAAGCAAAACAACTAAAATTTAAAAGGTAATTGTATCTTCGTCCTCACTGGGGCGGTTTTTGCCCAAACGAAATTTCTGAAAGTAACCACCCTTTCCCCGACCCCGGACCCTTTTCCCAAGTGTGTGTAAAGTGTGTGAGCTAAGAAGAGTGAAAAAGTGATGATTTCTTGCTTTTGCACGCTCTTCTAAAAAGGCATTTGAGTGGGGCCCAGCGGGTATAGATAAGACTTTGATGCCCCACTATTGACTCCTCGTCACGCCAATTTCCTTGAAATTTCCCTGCTCACTTTGCCCCCTTTCCTTCGCTAGACCATCCCCTTCGGTCCCCTTGATCTAGCGTTTTTTTCTTCACACACGGCTTAGGAAAAGTGTTAGACCCGCCCAAATTATAACTTTTTTTTCCACATTACCGATGCATGAAATTAGCCTTATAAAAATTTGCTCACACTTAAACCATACTTGTCCTAAGTATAAAGACAAAAAAGAAAGAGAAAAAGGCAAATTTTCAAGCAGGGTTTAAATCTCTTGCCCCGACTCTAGACCTAGACACAAAGAAAAAATAAGAAAATATAAGAAAAAATACAAACACGTAAACACTATGCAGGCTAGCTTCAATTTTTAGGCATTTTGTCCCCACAAGATTAAAAAACAAATTTAATAGGTTGCCTTTTCCCCCAAAAAAGGCCCCCTTTCCCTTCCTTTCCCCAATGGGCGGCTTGTCCAAAATAGCTTCCATTTCCCGTTTGTTGGGTTCACTGAAACACTCATTTCCCCACCGGGGGGTGTTAGGATCGGTTTTTTTAAGTTAATGCTACACCAAGGCGTTGGGTTATGGGGTTTCTCCTTCTTTTGGGGCGGGCCCAATTTTCATTCCTTTTTTTTTTTTTTAGATCATTCCCCCCCTTGGACTTCGTCCGGGAAAAATTTCCCCCTTTTTTTTTTATTATTTTTTCTTTTTTTCTGGACTTTGTCAAGTTTATTCCTCCCCTTCTCCCTTCTTGGACTTCGTCCCACTTTCCTTTCCTTTGGGCTTCGTCCGACTCTATACCTTCATAACCCAAAATTTCCCAAATTTTTTTTCCCTTTATAGGGTCTTCTCCCAAGCATTCGGGGGTGGCCCTTAAACATGTGTTAGCTCGAAGTTATCTAAGGCTTTTTCTCATTTTTTAGTAGGGCTTAAAACTAAGTAAGTAAAGGGATTCTCCATCGTTCTTTCTTCCTCCAAAATTTAAATAGGCTTATTTAAGAAAAAACCCGGAAAAAACCCCCATTCTTCAATTACTTTCCCAAAGGGGGTCATGCCATATTATATCCAAAGGCTCATGCGACAACACCCAAGGCCCAAGGGCTCTTAATATGCGGGGACAAAGGTAATGCATTTACTCCCCTTCCCCCCACTTCCCCTCGAAGCTTGGCCTGAGCCATCGTCGTGAAGGGGGAAAAAGGGGAAACAATGCAAAAAAACAAAAAAAGAGTCTATATAAACACAAACTTCTCATTTGACCAAGCAATGGGGAAATGGGAGAAAAAAACCGAAAATATAAGAAAACAACACAACCAAAACCGGAAAATTTCCCCAAAATTAAAACCCAAGCAATTTGGGTAAGTGGGAGAAAAAACTTGGGAAAAATAAAAAACAATCATAACCCAAGAAACACAAAAATTCTCACCTTAGACCACGGTGGGCTAAGTGGGGAAAAAATAACTTTAAAAACATGTATATAACAAAAATAAAATAAAAAAAATAAAAAAAACGACAAATAAAAACTCGGGTCGAAAATGATTGGTCACGGGTTGGGTCCCCCCGAAGGGAGTTGGGGGGGGGATTCCCGGGGGGGTCACTTTGATTTTTTTCTTTTTTTTTCTCCCAAAATTTTTTCCTTTTGTTTTGCTTGTTTGATCTTGGCTTTTTTCACGATAGACTTTGGTTTTTGGGGGTGGAACTTGCATGGGGGACGGTCGGGGGGATCAATTGCTTGGCGATTCTTGCAAGCCTTGGAGGGGGGGGCTGCTCGGAAATGCGGGGCCAACTTCAACTGCTTGGACCCCGAAATCGTTCTCGGGGCAAAAGGGGAAACGTCTCTTTTTCCCCTTTTGCATCTTGATGAAAGCTCCCAACCAAATTTTGTATTCATTTTTTGGCACCTTTTTACCGCCCAAAATTTCCCCCCTTTAAATCCCCTATCGCCCCACGAGGTCATCTCGGCACCCGCCCCCCCACGCGCGTACACCTTATTCTCGCGTGCAAAAACGGAGGAACGGATGTTCGCGTCTTCCAAGAGTGGAAGGCCGCAACCGACCCCACGGAGAAGAGGTTCCTCTACTCGATGCTCGAGAACATGCGGGTGGATTTGGATGCCTCGAGGGCACTGGTGGGGGGTTCAGACGCGGGCTCAGATACCCCGGGTGTCGGCGGAGACGACGAGGAGTAGAGAGTGGCGGGGCTCGTGTGTGGAAGCCCTTTTTTTTGAAAAATATCATGTATTTTTTTATCTATGTACCTTTTTTTTAATGAAATGAATGAATTTTCCCGTATATGTCTCGTAAATTTAATTCCGCAATTTAATCGTAAATTTAATTCCATAAATGTAGTTGTTTTTGAATTATTTTTGTTGCGGCTGGCCTATGGCTGGCCTATTTGAGTAAATGCTAACGTGGCAGGTGGATTTTTAGTGCTGCTGACGTGGCAGGGAGAGAGAGTGGCTGACCTATGGCTGGCCGATTTCTATTGTGGATGCTCTAACTATGCTTTGTTGTAGTAGTATATGTAAAGACTAGAGAAAAAAGAGTATAATTGTCCTTCAAAATCTGATGCTTTTAAGATGAATAAATTCTTTATTGAACTGGTCCAGTTTTCTATAAAATAATCTATTTATGGCCGGCCGTAATATGGTCAGGGTTTGTGTAGCCTTCTTTACAGGTTCTATGATGTTAGTTCAATCCTTTCTCTGTTATCGTCTCAACTAAGTTGGTACAAAATTTTTGAAAATGAAAATGAAAAAATTATATTAAATAAATTAAATAAAAATAAAACAAAATAAGTGACAGAATACAGTAGAAAGAGATAAGACAGAGTTAAGAATAATTAGATTTTTTATTTCTTGTCGAAATAAGAATTAAAGTCCACTGGAACTGACTTGATTTTTGACATTGTTTAATGAATGCTATCTTGACCTTGTTTAATGAATGCTTGAGGCAGTGATTCTTGAGTATCCTTATATTTTACTCCCTCCGTCCCATTAAATTTGCAATATTTGGAAATCGGCACGAGTTTTTATATAGTATTGTTTTGTGAATTAATGAAGAGAGAGTAAAATAAGAAAGATGAAAAAGTAGAGATATGGATGTTTCCATTTTAGAAAACGTTTCATTTTTAGTGGGACAAACTAAAAAGGAAAATGTTTCATTTCTAATGGGACAGAGGGAGTATATAGATTAGTTTGATGAATTCTCGATGCATCAGTTGAATATTGACATTATAATGCAATTCCATGTTGAATCGGGTCAATCTTTCTCTTCACGTTCCCTAACCGCTCTCTCTCTGCAATTGCGCTCTCACTTTGCAATTGAGCGCTCTCTCTTCGCGTGCCTTAGCAGCTCTGCAATTGCGTTGTGTCAATTAATGGATAATCAGGTAATGTTCCAAATTATTTAGTTGTGAATAATTTTTGATGTTCATCCGCCACTGGTTCGGTTTTTATATGCTTCTTTTCAAACATAAAATTTGACTCTCGATTTGGTGTGTTTGTATTTTGTAGCGTAATAGAGTTTATTCGAATAAAGAGAGTTCAATATTCTCTAAGGATTTGAATCTTGTTAAAAAATATAAAATCAACCAACTAAAAGTTTACACAGTTTAAGAATATACCCCCTCAACAAGGCATAACTAACTGTTGTTCATCATTGATATATTACTATTTCAAGTGTAGTTTCAAGATGTCAAATTTTCTTTGGTTTGTATGATCTGATCGCATGAAACATTATCAGATAATAGGAATTTAACCAAAGGAAAATCTAGAAGTGGATCGGATCACTGCCATCGCGGATGATGATGAGCTTGCCACTGATGCCGAGGGTCAGCAGGGGATTAGAGTTTTTGACAGGGTTGTCCCGGTTGGCAATCCAACACTGCTTTGTGATTGAGCCCACAAATACGGGGAACTTGCTTCATGGGGGTTGTCCCGGTTGGCATCATGGGGGTTTGGAAACGATGATGAGTAGCTAAAATCTTTGGTTCAATTCCTATATCTGATTCTAGTACTTGCAGAAATGTTGTTTGAGCTTGAGCCCACAAATGCGAGGAACTATGTGCTTCTTGCTGAGATATAAGATGTGAAGAGAGTAAAGAAGCTGTTGGAAAAGAAGGGGTTGCAGAAGAAGAGGGTGTAGTCGATTAGGTTTGTGGACGAGCTGAATCCTCAAATTGAGATCCATGGTTTGGTGGTCAAGCTGTCGGAGGAGATGATGGAGTAGTGGTATGTGCCGGAGACAAAAGCGGTGCTGTACGAGCTTGATACTGAGGAGAAGCAGCGTTTGCTGAGAAATTGCAGTAGAGGAGAGACCCTTAATCGGTTCATGTCCAACTTTGCAGATCGAGAGATTATTGTTAGGGATATTAATCGGTTCCTCCCGTATATACTATTTTGTATGTTGATTACAAATTAATTATCATTACTTATTTATTTTATAGTATTATATAGTATTTGCCTTTTGTAATATAATTATAATTATTGAATTTTTTTGAATTTTAGAGCACGACAAAAGAGTAAAAATTTAATATTTATTAAGAAATAGTTATTTTAAAAATTTTGAATTTTGATTTAAATTCTAATTCAATTTCAAATTTGTTTTGAGTTACCGAACATGTGATTTGGAACTATATTACAATTCCACACCAATTCTTTAATTATACCAAAGAAAGGATTTAAAATTAAATTAGAATTCAATTCCTTCTAATTCAATTCCATAGAATCCTAATTCGAATAACTTCTCCAAATCACAATAGCTCTTGCAAAGCCAAGTCACAGCACATAAAATGGATGAAAGGAGAAAAAAGGCCCACTCCAAATCACAATAACTACGCATGAATTGGATGAAGGGAGAAAAACCCAATGATCCAAGAAAACTGTAACGACCCGCCATTTTAGGGTATAATAATAATGGCGATCGCTATCTAGGAAGACTTAAATGCAACAAAGATCATAGGCTAGGGTCTCATTTAAAGGAAATTTTACCAGAGCATTTAATGAACAATTAAGTAGGAGAAGAATAATGCCTTAGCAATGGAATCCAACAAAAAAAGGCTATCACAATAAATGCTCCGAAATAGCAAAGTTCCAAAATAATCTCATCTGTTTCATATCAAAAATACTCCCACGAAATAAAATAATTCAACCCAACCAAAAGATCACAAGTTTTCATATTTTAGCGGAAGCGACCAAGAGAGAAGTGAAGCTATGTATGGAGACACAACGACACTTAAAGTTTCAACAGATCATGTTATTATTTCCTACTCAACACCCTAACATTGGTGTACACTAACCCAAGTAGAGTTTGCGGCTCTACAAGGATCCGAATTCGATTAAATCAATAGTGGCATAGCCACGAGGGATAGGCACGACAAAACAAATCAAGGCATGATAACACATATTTCATTCTCATCAATATCAGTTTAGGACAATGTCCTTATTTTAAAAGAAAAGCCCACCTTGTCGGCTTAGCTCGAAAGTGTTCTCTTCTCCTCGTTTATCACGCTGAGAGCGCGAAGTATCACCTTTAAATTAGGCGTATCACAAATCAGTTTCGAACATTGATTCAAAATCATGCATGTTCCCACGTTTCCCTTTTTCCCATCGATAAATCTTTAATATCAACATCCAAAAATCAAAGTACGATTAGTATATCGTTTTTATTCGAATAACAACTCCAGATTCACCATCAAATCGTGTCACGCATGAGTGTTCTACACACACAACACACGCACACGAACGCCTTCTGAGGCGTGCACACACACACACACGGCCACACACACACACACATCCATGCATCCCAAATTCATCAATTTAATTCCCCTTCACTCAATCTAAATGCATGTGGACTCAAGAACACCGATTGATCGGTAGAAGAAGAAAGATTAATATAGAAAATACCTTTTTCAAAAGAACGAACGGTAGAAACAAGTTATTGCCTTGATTCTTCAATAAATTCTTGAATTTCAACTTGGATTCTTCTCAATTGATGAAGAAATCTTGAAGAAAAGTAGAAGAAATTTTTGGAGAGAGTGAGAGAGAGATTTCGAAATTCTTGGGGGAGTGGGGCGTTGATTTGTGATGCTAGGGTTTAGGATTTCCCTCTTATTTATAGAGTGTTGGATATAATATCTTTAATTAAATAAATTAAAGATTTGAGAAGATATGAAGAGATTTGATAGTAGAAGTTGGTGTGTATTTTGGGAGAAATAAGGGGATTTTCGAATTATAGGCTATTTAATTAGCCTATGGTTTTATTTGGATATTTTACGGAGTAGAATAAAATATCACGGAGCAGAAAAATAATAAATCCTCCCAAATAATTATAGAATAGGCGATTTTTATGCCTAAGATTTAAATTCAAATCCTAATTCAATTAGGACATGACAAGATCTTCTTAGATATGGTAAGTTATGCTAGGATATTCTAGAATATTTATATTTATTCATGGAAGAGAATAAATAAGGGATCAAAATATAATAAATAATTCCTTCTTCCCTAATATATGAGATTTTCGAAAATCTCATGGAATTCAAAGGTGGAGTTTCGAAAATTCCAAGGTGGAATTAAAGAATAATCGGACTTTGGATTTAATTTGGATAATTATCCCAAATAAGTAATTAAATCCAAGAAAAAAATATGATTCCTTCTCCAAATAATAATAGGAGGGATCGAAAATTCCACATACTTAAATAATGCTCCTATTAAATTCTCACTCATCCATCCCCTTAGGAAAATAATTCACCACAATTATATTACTCCGCATCAAATATTCACACCAATCAATCATTTCTTTACTTTCACTTCATTTTCTCAACGCATTGACCTTTCAACGGCCACGTCATATTTTCCACAAGTTGACTATTCAACTCAATCTCAACTTCCATACACAATTAGGTCACAAAGACATCATGTAATTAATCACTCATCAATTAATCCACATATCATAACATTTAAGGCATTTAATGCAAAAATTTTATAACCCGAAAATTAGGGTTTGAAAAAGTGGGGCGTTACGAAAAAGATGAAATGTTTCAATCTACGCACATTCTTAGAACCAAAGAGGAAAAAAGATGATGAAACGGAGATGCATATTGCACCAATCATCGAGCAGTCAGTACATTGTATTCGAGAATAATATTGCACATGGGGCTCCTTGTCAAGAAAACTGTAACAGCCCGCCCTCCTAGAGTACAATAAATGCGGCGGCTGTTACCCAAAACCGACTCCAAGAAATCAATACATGGCTAGGGTTTCATTCAAAGAATACCGACCAAAGAAATGAAGGAATATCAGAGTATTTAATGCAACAACTTAACCTAGAAACTTAAATAGGTAAACAAAAGGGAGTTTTATAAATGACGATCAAAACTTAAGAGAAAGACATAGGTTTCAAGATAACGTCACGAGAAAAGTATAAGGCCTCAAAAACGAAGAAGAGTGCCAATCAACCAAATCAATATCAGAGTATTAGAACTTAGCGGAAAACGACCAAGAGAAAAAGCATAGCTATGTATGGGGACACAACTACACTTAGAGTTCAACATATCCATTAATTAATTGAGCTGCTCCACACCCGCCACCGCTCGTCATCATTCAACCTGCACATAGGAAAAACACATGCAGGGCTGAGTATTTTGAAATACTCAGTGAGCTCGTTGCCAAAACATTTTATTCAAAAGTTATGCCACCCTTACCAAGTGAACTCGAGTTTTAAGCAGTTAAGAGAAATATCACGAGTATCACAAAATATTTTCATAGACTGGCCAGTCAAAATAACTCCCCATTTTCTCATCAAATTCCACAATCACATATCACAATCTTTCCATGGTGCGACGAAAGCGTGGCCACGCTTTTCGCCCACGAGACCGGCCGACTAGCTAGGACGCCTCCCGATCCCCTCGTGTACACAGCCTGGTAGGGTTTGCGGCCCATACTCAGACCCGAATTCGTATAATCATATCCATAGCCCTATAGCCCAATGGAGCGAACTCACAAACTAGGCATCAGGCACACAATCTCACAATAAAACAAACATAGGCATGTCATAACAGTTAAACCACCCTTATAGCTCCGATAATTATCTTTGACAAAATAAAAGAGAGTTTTTGAGAGTAAAGCCCACCTCGACTGCTTAGATTTCAAGTAGTTTCGCTTTTCCGTTATCTGGCTTCGCAACCGAGGTTTCACCTTTAAATTCACATAGGCACATATTCACAAATTAGGTTCAATTATAACTCTTAACTTATGCATGTCTCGTTACTTCCCTCTTTCCCATCGATTCACCTTAATCTTCATAAGTTAGAGAGTTCGAGTCACACTCATCATGATTTACTAATTTCAAGTCGTGCTTATCATACATATATTTCTTAGCGTCTCAACCCTAGATCTATCATCATATGTCATACAAAAGTATTTAGCCATCAAGCACATACTACACAACACACACCTCAACACACACACACCACACGCATAACACACACACACGGCACACACACCTCACACCCTCGGCACACACACACACACACATGTTCCCATATCCCTTCTTATCCCTTTTTCTCTCAATTAATATGCATGAAGGTTCAAGAACACCGATTAAATCGGTTGGAAGAAAAAGAAAAGAAGGGGTAGAAGAAGAACAACAAAATTCTTAAGCAAAAATACCTTTTTAGAGAAAATCAATCGGTAGAAACAAAGTAGAGGCTTGGTTCTTCAATATGCTCGGATTAAACTTCGATTTCTTCTCAAAAGATGAAGGATTTATGGAGTAAAGTGGAAGAAAATTGAGAGAGTGAATGGGGGTGAGGGGGGCGAAAATATGGGGGCTAGGGTTGGGGTTTTGGTTCTTATTTATAGAGTCCAATGAGATCTTTAGGTAATTAGAATAGAATATTTGGTAAGATCTCATTCTCCCAATTAAATAAATAAATAAAATAATATTGTGAAGTAGGGAAGAAGAATTAACAAAAATAGAAGATGACAATATTCGCAAATTTTCGAAAATTAGGCTAGGGGATTAGCCATGGTTTTGTTTTTGGTATTTTTCCATATAGAATAAAATATCATGGAGCAAAATAAAAATAAGGAAAATCCTCCATGAAACAAGGTAGGGGCCGATTTCTATGCCTTTTAAATAAGGCATGGATTTTTGAATATTGGCTAAAACAAAGTAAGGCAAGATCTCTTGAAGTATGGAAAGATTTGGTAGAATAATTAAATTCTAGTTATGGAAGGAATCAAACAAGGGATTAACTAAAATAAAATAATTATTTCCTTCCCATAATTAAGTGATTTTCGAAAATCACTAAGGTAACAAGGGGGCTCGATTTTTACATCTCTAAACAAGGAAATAATTGGCTCTTGGAATTTAATTTGGATAAATATCCCAAGGATTAAATAAATTCCGGAAAAATAGAAATTCTCTTAAAAAGGGTCTAGGGTTCGAAAATCACAAGAATTAGGGTGACAAATATTTATGGCAATTTTCTCTAATATTCTCACTCACCCTTAAACAAATAATTTACCACATAAATCACACAAATAAATAAATCACATGCCACATCATTAAGTCAAATAGTTTGACTTTTCAAACTTTCACACAAACCCTAAACTTAATTCGACCATATCACCTAGTGAAATAACTGCATTCTCGATGCCACGTCATCAACAATAAATTCTAGGGCTCAAAAATTAGGGTTCTAAAATCCGGGATGTTACAAAAACATTTCACAGAGAGTGACCATACAAATCAAATGCTCATCCCTAAACTGTTTCCATTAGTAAGTTGGAGGTCCCTTGCCAATTCCTTTCAAGGAACAAAACACACAGATCCATAGATACCGTTATGTATTCTCAATCTCCTGATTAATTTCATCGACGTGATCCTTAAGAATTTTCCACTGCAAGAAGGGATGAACAGCAAACACATCTTAAGATAGGAAAAGCATGGAGCAAGTGTGCTTATGAGTGAGTTATAACTGAAACATACCTGGACAATGAGATACCTGTAATCAAACATAAAGGAGAGTTACTTACCGCCACCATAAAACAAAAATATACTGTAATAGTTTCATATCAACAATGTATAAGTTTTACATTACTAATCACAATACAATACTACAAAAATATTAGCAAACTCTCTCTGTAATTTAGAAAGACTAGTATGAATATATAAGGTGTAAAACAACAGCACAATCTACAATCCAAGTGAAGATATCAAAATAACAATGTATCAGAATCCATATGATTAAATGCGTAAAAAACTACCACAAGGATGTGGCGGGATATTGCCGCCGCTATATGAATAAATAAAATAAGACAAAAATTAAGTAAATGATAAAAACATAATATTTCAAATTTTAGAACAATTAAAATATAAATTCATAACCATTACATAGTATCTCCAATAACTGAAGTCTTAGCTCAATAATTAAAATATTAAACCATCATATCGAATTGCTAATTGAGTCCAAATTTGAATCCTCCTCAATCAACATCAACAACCTAAACTGCCATCCTCATTCTCATTGATATCATCGACATCAGAATGTGTATTAAATGTGTTTGATAAAAGGACTGACTAAATTGTAATGCGCACAAACTGTTAATATAAATGACTGGCCGGATTTATGGAAATGGAAGTCATACGCATCATGCAAGTACACCCAGTAATGTTGCTGAAAATTTCTTTGATGTTCTGGTACTATTCTTGCACTAATCACTTTCAGCCCAAAGTTATCACCCTTGCGTGAGTGCTATGCTACTAGTCAGAGGAGAGATATCAAATCACTTATCTCAAGAATCATCAATCACAAACTGTATACTCTGTTGTCACCTCACCTAAAGGAGCAATTGGCGACGGAGGCTGGACAAGGGCATGATTGTGACAAAGGCACCCGATGAAGGGGCAGAAATTGTCGAAGATGAGGAAGTTGGTGGATGACAGGCAAGGGCTGGAAATTGAGGTGAGAAAACCCTAATCTTCTTCTCTCTCCCACCCAAAATTCTATCCCTAGCGGTGCCGCTCTCCAGCCCCGCCCTCACCTTCTTCAAGAACCTCGCAGCCCTCCAGCCCCCCATCTTCGCCTAGCGCCGCCGTCGCTGCAGCCATAATACATAATGGCTTTTAATAATGTTTTTTAAACTATATATAAACCGCCATGACCCTACAACATATCCCATTGACCATGACACTTGTCGACACATTCAAGTCATAACATAGATAACCAACTTCTCTAATCCAAGTGTAATAAATAGTTCAGTGCACATAATATCATAACAAACTTCCCTCTGCACATTTTCTCTTATCGATATCTACTTACCATTCAAAAAGACAGAAATTATATGTAAAAGAAAAATGAGCATGGGCGATTGAGAAACAAATCAGTTGAGTTTGAAAAGGCTCACTATTCCATGCTCAATATGGACCAATTCAATAAAATGTTACTCGATCTTAACCTCCTTCAAACAACTAAAGTCAATTCACACTTATATAACAAAGTAAAGAAGCAAAGTCGAAAGCATCATGGTTATAACGTGTACTTACACGACCTACAAATAAAAAGAGGGGGAAAACACGGACACACATAACACAACATAAAAAAATACATTAGCAAAATAACAAAATTTTTAGTAAGATCAATCCTTCTTGGCTCCAACAATCATCTCAGGTGGTGTTCGGTTTCCAAGATAAAATAATACCAAGATATAATCTAGGATTGAGTTGTGAGATTATTTTTGTAACATCCCACTTTTTCGAACCCTAATTTTTGAGACGTGAAATTTTTTTGCATTAAATGCTTTTGATGCTATGATATGTGTGGATTAAATGATGAGTGAGTTATTGCAATATTCTAATTGCGATATGGAGTTGAGTTTGAGTTGAATAGTCAAACTTGTTGAATATGTGACGTGACTATTGAATAGTCAACATTGTGGAAAATATGACGTGGTCGTGGAATGGTCAAAGTCGTTGGAAAATGTGAAGTGGAGGTGGAAATTCGAATACGTGAATATTTTGATGCGGGGATAATAACATTGTGGTGAATTATTTTCCTAAGGGATAAGTGAGAATTTAATAGGAGCATTATTTAATAAAGTGGAATTTTCGACCCCTCATATTTATTGGAAAGAGATCCTATTTTTCTTGGATTTAAATTATTGCTAGGGATAATTATCCGAATTAAATCCAAAGTCCGAATATTCCTATTTATTTGATGAAATTTTCGGCCCCTATGATTGTGTCTAGGGGGATTTTCGAAAATCCCTTATTTTATGGGAGAAGGGAATTTTTATTATATTATTTGATCCCTTATTTATTTTCTTCCATAAATAAATTCAAATATCCTAGCATATCTTGTCATATCTAAGAAGATCTTGCCATATCCTAATTAAATTAGGATTTTAATTAATTCCTTGTGGAGGGAAGTGAAATTCACGCCACTTTTTTACTATTTTTAGGGAGGATTTATTATTTTATTCTGCTCCGTGATATTTTATCCTCCTCCGTGAAATATTCAAATTAAATCATAGGCTAATTAAGTAGCCTAGAAATTTCGAAATCCCCTATTTTCTCTACCATTTTAACGCCACTTCAACCACCAAATCTCTTCCAAATCTTGATTTATTTAATTATTGGATTATATCTTGCACTCTATAAATAAGAGTGAGAACCAAAACCCTAGCATCACAAAAACCGTCCCTCACTCTCCCTCAATCTCGATCTCTCTCTCTCCCACTCTCTCTCAAATTTTTCTTCTACTTTCTCCATTAATTCTTCATCTTTTGGAGAAGAATTGAAGCTGAAATTGAAGAATTTGTTGAAGAATCAAGATCGTATTTGTTTCCTACCAATTGTTCTATTGAAAAGGTATTTTTATTTTTGATCTTCTCTTCTTCTACCGATCAATCGGTGTTCTTGAGTCCACATGCATTTAGATTGAGTTTGTGTGTGTGTGTGTGCGTGTGCGTGTGACCGTGTGTGTGTGTGTGCGCGTATGCCTCGGTATGCGTGCACGTGTGTTGTGTGTCTGTGCGTGTGTTGTGTGTTTTGAAACACTCATGCGTGACACGATTTGATGATAAATCTGGGGTTGTTGTGCGAATAGAAGCGTTATGATAATCGCACTTTGATTTTGAATGGGAATATTAAAAATAATCGATGGGAAAGGGAAACGTGAGAACATGCATGATTTTGATCCATGTTTGAGACTTATTTGAAATACATGAACTAAAGGTGATAGCTCGCGTTCTCGGTGTGATAACAAGAAGAAGTACGTACTTGAAATCGGAGGAAATCGAGGTGGGCTTTATTCTAAATTCTGTCTTATGTTGAAAATATATGAAAGTGGAGCAATAAGGGTGGATTAAACTGTTATGCCATGCCTATAATTATTTTGGATATTGTGTGTGCCTGATGCCTAGATTGTGAGTGCGCTCCATTAGGCTAAAGGGCTATAAAAACGAAATCGGGTCTGAGTAGGGCCGCAAACCCTATCAGGCTAGTGTACACTGGAGATCGGGAGCCGTCCTTGCTAATCGACCGGTCTCGCGGGCGAAAGTGTGGCCACACTTCGTCGCACCATATGAATTGTTGATTGATGAGAAAATGGGAGGTATTGTTTGACTGGCCAGTCCATGAAATATTTTGTGATACTCGATGCTATTCTTTAAATAAATGCTAAACCTCGAGTTCACTATGGTAAGGGTGGCATAACTATTAAAACGTTTTGGCATGAGTCCTCTGAGTATGCTTAAAATACTCAGCCCTGCATGTGTTTTCCCTATGTGCAGGTTGAGCGGCGATGGGCGGTCGGTGGTGTTGAGACAGTGAATCGAATAAAATGGATGATTGGAACTTTAAGTGTAGTCGTGTCTTCATACATGGCTCCGCTTTCTCTTGGTTTGCTTCCGCCGAATATTTTAAAACTTATTATCTTTGGTTGTTGTGAACTTATTTCTTCGAATTAGAATATGGTTAATTATTGCGTTTTATTGGAGCTACAATAACCCTTTGACTTTTGAGCTTAGCCTATGTTAGCTATTAAATCTTGTTTTTCGTATTTAAAGCCGTTGACTTATTGCCTTGATCTTCATTAAAAACTTGGTCAAATCTCTTTAAATGAAACCCTAGTCTACATTCTTGTCGCCTTAAGTTTGCCTAGTTAACAGTCGCCGTATTTATTACTCCCTCCGTCCGCGAATAGGAGTCCCGGTTGAGTTGGGTGCGGGTTTTAAGATAAGTTTGAGTGTAATAATTAAAGTGTGTGATAGTGGAATGTGAGACCCATTTATATTATTATTTGCTTTATTCTTTGGAATAATGAAATCTAACATTAAGAGAGAGAGTGAGAAATTGCAATCAAAGTGGATTAAAATTAATTGCACCTTCTAAATTAAGGGAACAATGGGGCCATTTTTTATACTCCCAAGATAAAATGTCTAACCGGGACTCCTAATGGCGGACGGATGAAAATGGCCAACCAGGACTCATATTCCCGGACGGAGGGAGTATACCCTAGAAATGCCGGGCTGTTAGTCACAGGGGGTTAGCTATGACTAATTATCCCATGATTATCCATCTAGGATTAAGTTGTGGAATTGAGCCACAACTTCGGTGAGGTCCTGACCGACCGTATCCCAGCATGTGTGGAAGAAGGCGGCCGTAAAACCGTCTGGCCCAGGAGTGCTGTCGCCCGCGATGCTAAACACTGCCTCCTTAACCTCCTTGTGGTCTGGTGGGGCGACGAGCGCGTTTCGGTCAGTAGCTTCCGGGAGTCTCTTGATTAATTGGAGGTCCGGTTCGTTGAGGTGGAGCTCCGGGGGGGCGAGGTGTTCCTGGATGAAATCAACCGCCGAAGTCCGAATTTCCTCAGCCTCTGAAATGGTTCTATCCCCAACGCGGATGGCGTGAACCCGGGCTTTGATCCTCTTTTGTTTAACCCAACTCTGGTAGAACTTTGTGTTTCTGTCCCCTTCCGCAAGCCATCTAACCGCTGCTTTTTGTTTCCAATAATCTTCTTCCATCTTGAGCAAAAGGATGTACTTCGCAATCAGCCTATTAGATTGAGCTCGGTTATAGCCAGAGGGATCTTCTTCGAACTTCACTTGAGCCTCCGCGATGCCTTCTTCTGCCCTTTGGAGATTGGAGAACAGGTTCCCAAATGATTCTCTGTTCCACCTCTTGAGAACGGCTTTAAGTCGTTTCAATTTAGTCACTAGTTGAAGAAGTCCCGAAGCCTCTGTCTCTTCACTCCAAGATTCCCGGACGAGTTGTTGGAAGCCTTGGTGTCTGATCCACATATTCTGGAAGCGGAAGTGGCTCCTCCCACGTCGAGGCTCATCGGACAGTTTGCATCTCATGAGGATCGGCCCGTGATCCGAGCAGATTCTGGGAAGATGGGTGACTCGAGATATTGCAAAGTAGGTAGACAAGGTTTCTCCTACCAACAAGCGATCCAGTCATTCAAATAGATTATTCTTAGCCCAGGTGAACCTCGGACCGTCGAATCCAGGGTCAGTAAGCCTACAATCCTCAATGGTCTCTGCCAGATCAATCATCTCTCGTTGTCTGTTCGTCTCACTCCCTTCTCTTTCCGATGGGTGAAGAATGGTGTTGAAGTCTCCTCCTACCAGCCATGGAACCCCTTCCATAGGTTCGGCCAACTCCCTTAGTTTCTCCCAAAGTGGGAATTTGCCTTCCCTCGTACATTTGCCGTAAATCACGGAGATGAAGGCAGGTCGTGGGAGCCATCCCACCGTGAGTTTCCCATGTAAAACTTGCTCCGTGTCTGCTTCGATTTCAAACAACGAGTCTCGGTGCGAGAAGATCCATATTTTTCCATTAGTGTTGCTTCCGACAAAAGTCAGCCCCAAGGCACGCGAGTAGAAGGCCGGGTCCGGGGTCGTGAGAGGTTCAATGATGGCTAGGAAAGCAACATTATGAGTTACAATCAGTCTTTTAATGACGTTATGAGTGGGTTTGTTAGCCACCCCTCGAACGTTCCAAATCAAAAGATTTAAAGACATTTAAAAGGAGAGGTTGGTACCTGGGGGATCGCCTCTTCCCCTGCCTCTTGCCTTAATGATACACTCAGCATTGCCCGAGGAATTTCCCCTCTCTACACGGCCAACTGCCATGCTCATGTCTCCATCTGTATCTTCCTCATCCTCGTATGCATTTGTGTCGAAAGATCCATTTTCCATCAATTTGTAGTACTTATTTGAGCTAAGGGTGTTCGCGCTTGGAGCATTTGTGTCCCTATCTTGATCTCTTCCTCCTTGCCCCCTCCCAACCGCTTGACCCGGCGGGGATGCAGATTGCCCCCTTGGCATGTTGCCGCTCCTTTCGGTTGGGGTCCTCGTGCCTCTACGATCAGGGGAAAGGCTGGACCTCTTGTGGATGGGAGGCTCGTTCCTCCTTACTCAATCACGCCTTCTGCCTTGGGTTTGGAATCCAACATCGAGGTCCTTGTCGTGCGCTTGATCACCATAGATGTCTGGAGGGCAAGGTCGGGGGTTCGTGGTTTCCTTTGTTTAATGGCCTTACGATCAGAACCCCTGCCTGCGAAGTAGACGGTTGGTCTTTTCTGGCCCATTCATATCTTCCTTTGCCTTGGTTTTGTTGAGCTTCCCGTTTCTTACCATTCCTCTCCTCACTTTCTTTGTCCTTTTGGCCGTTGTTGGGTTGTACGTTCCAGGGTTGGTGCTGTCTCCGGGAGGATGCATAGCAATTCACACTTTTGTGCCCTACATGTTTGCACTCCGACAGTACGAGGGGAACTTATCCCAGACCACCTTTACTACAACCTCACTTCCCCCCATTTCAATTACTACTTCCTCCTCAGGGGCTTTTGTGATGTCGACTTCACTGCACAGCCGTGCGAAGGAGAGTCTTGATTTATCGGCCGTAGATTGATCAATTTGTATGGGGTTGCCGAGGAGCTGCCCTATGGCGAACAGGGCCGATGTGTCGTAAAGGTGCAGCGGCAAAGCAATCAAGTTGCACCATATGGCAGCAATGGGGGACTCATGGAAAAGATCAAAGTCCCATGTCCACTTGAAAACCCGCATTGGTGCGTGCCCAACGTACCACATTGGTGTCCCCTTCGGCCCATTTAGCAACCTCGCATAATCTGTTATGTCATCTAGTTGGATCAAGATGTGCTTTGTGTTAATGTACTTCCACTTGAAGCCATATGTGAGCTTGATGTCTTCCAAAGTTCGTTGGATTTGGAGTGAGGACGGGATCGACTGAGAGAACTTTCCAACAATGGCTAGCCCCATGTTTTCAGCAAGTGAGTGTGTCTCTTCTGCTGTGAAATAGATCGCAGGTCTATTGTTGTTGATGGATACCGTGCCAATCTTTCTCATAGCATGTACCTCGAACGGCTTAGGTCCGGAGATTGATCTAGAGCCTCGTAGGATATTGGCTGCTGATCTTGATTGAGGTTTGCTAGACGGGTTGGTGGATGCCGAGGAATTACCAGCCTTCAGTCGCCCTTCCTGATTTGTCGGATTCTGCGGAGGATTAGCAGGGGGAACCGCTTCTAGTGTTTCATCCGCGTAGAACGAGGGAGGGTGTGAACGACCACCAGGTTCAAAGATATTGCACATTCTCTTAGTTCTTCCTCGGCCAAGTGGGGGGAATTCCTCAGGAGAGAAAAGGAAATTCAAGGTAGATGTGGAGAGTCTCTCTGGGGATTGCCACGGAGCTTCCGGAAGACGGGGGATGGCCACGCCCAAAAGTGACGTGCCAAAGGAACACAAACAACCTTACAATACTTGGCCACGACCAAAAGTGCCGTGCCGGGAAGAAACATGACAATCAGTCCTATCAACAATCTACGAGATAGAACAGAAGCAAGGCATGCTAGATATTTCAAAAGCGAATCACCATAAGAGTAAGCGGGGGACAAGCTAAAGAAGTTCGACACCTACCTACTCTAAGGCGACCGCGAGGGAGCAGCATCCGATTGTCATCACCGTGGTTCGAAGCTTAAACATGTTCCTCCTCACACACACGAATGTAAGGTACTCCCATTTCTTCCAGCCGGACGATAGCTTTTAGTAATCTTGGGGCTGTTTGGGCATCAAAGCGGGTGAGTTCCTCAATCTCCAATCCCATTTTGGCTAGAAGGTCCGCGGCTTTATTCCCTTCCCGGTGGATGAAGGAAATGCGAAACTCTCCATGTCTCCTATGCAAGGCCAGGTGGGCCATGGCTCGGCGAACGTGGGCTGGGCCCCAGCTTAGACCCTTGGCTAGGCTGATTGCTTGGGCGGCGTCCGATTCAACCCAAATTGGCTGAGCAAACTCTCTAGCCAAGGACACTCCATGATGGATAGCCAAGAGTTCAGCCTCCAAAGCTGAATGTGCCTCAAAGGGGGAAGTGAAGGCGGCGATCATTCTTCCCAAGTGGTCTCGGATAAGCCTCCACCCCCTGCTCTCCCTGTTGATTCTACAAAGGCACCATCCGTGTTAAGTTTGATCCACGGGCGGTCCGGGGTGTTCCATTTCACCGCCAACGCGCGCGGAATGGGGCGCCTTCCTTCATCACGATTTGGACTGCACACACCAAGCTTGACATTCTTCCAATGCTTCGGCTTGATACTCCCATTGGCGATGTTGTTTCGGACAAACATTTGGACTTGCCAAATCACATTGAACGGCTTGAATTGTGTCTCTTGATGGCGGCTTTGATTTCGTTCAGCCCAGAGGAACCACAAAATGAGGTAAGGCATGGATCGGCTAAGGTGTTTCTTACTTGTTTGGTGGGTTCTTTGGGGCCACACTTCCCTATCCGGGATAGTGTCGTTGATGCGGAGTGGTGGGGAGGAGCCTTCAAACCAGCCATCGAACTCTCTCCAAACTCTAGAAGCCCCACTGCCTTGGATGAAAAGGTGCTGGAGGGACTCCGTGCCGGGTCTAAGGGGGCAGCAAAGGCACTTAGACGCCATCTCGATCTTGCGCCATTGGAGCTTGGTGTCAACTGGAATTCGGTTAGATAGGAGTCGCCACGCGAAAATGGAGATGGATGAGGTGAGACCGGCCTTCCAGATGTCATCAAGGCTAGGGATGACCGGCCTCTGTGTACGGATTGTGTCCCAAGTGGAGGACACAGAGAAATCGCCAAGCCGAGATAAGGTCCATCTAGGGATGTCCGGCCCCCCTGAGATGATTGGGGTGTTCCGAATCATCATAATGACGTGATGAGGGAGTCCGGCCTGATCTTGAAGCTGCTGGAGTTTGGGCTCGTCCCAGGTTCCCCCGATCCTAATGAACTCCGAAACGAGGGTTTTAGGGCTGCCCCTCTCATCAAGGCATAGCTCTCTCAAGGTGTTGTTGCCAATCCATATGTCGTCCCAGAAATAGAATTTCCCTTCCCCAACCAGCCACCGGATGTGCGGTTGCACATAAGGACGGGCTCTTAATATCCTTCTCCATGTTGGGCTGGCACGACTCGAGGCACCATGCGAGAGCGGCGAAGAATTGGAGCAATATTTTGCCATCAAATATCTTGCCCAAAGGGAGTTCTGCTCCCGGAACCGCCACCACAATTTAATAGTGAAGGCTCGTAGTACCTCTTTGAAATTTCGAATTCCAAGCCCTCCTTCGGCGGTTGGGCGGCAAATCTGGTCCCAGCTAATCCAATGGGTCCTTTTCCTCTCGTTTGATGAGCCCCAAAAGAATCGAGCCATGAGCTGGTCCAGTTGGTTAAGAGCGCTGAGAGTCGGCTCAATGGCTTGGAAGATGTGGATCGGGACCGCTTCAAGGGTGCTTTTGATGAGCGTGAGCCTCCCCCCAAATGACAGATGTCGGTGGGCCCACCCCGAGATCCTGTTGGCGATCTTTTCTCGAAGAAACATAAACATCTCTGTGCGTTTGGCACCACGATAGATAGGCACACCCAAATAGGTACAAGGAAACGAACCTGGTGAGAAACCTCCTTCCCGCTGAATAGAGCTGGACCATCCCACATGCGCCTCCGCAATGTAGAAATTGCTTTTGCCGAGATTAATCTGTTGACCGGAAACCGCCTCATACTCGGTGAGGCAGCTTCTAAGTTGGCGTAAGGCGGGTATAGCTGCTTGCGTGAAAATAATGATGTCATCGGCATAGGCAAGATGGCTGATCTCCATATACCGCCGAGCCGCCTTGAATGTCATTTCTCTCTTGCCCAAAATAAGCTTGTCGATGGCTTTCGATAGGTACTCCGCTGCAATCACAAACAGCGCCGGGGAGATAGGGTCACCTTGTCTAAGCCCCCGCGTGGATTTGAAGAAGCCCGATGGAGCGCCATTAATGAGGATCGAGACCCAGCACGACCCCACACACCTATCAATAAGGGACAGCCACGCCTCCGGGAAGCCCATGCACCTAAGGACTTGAATAAGGAACGGCCATTGAACGCGATCATAGGCCTTAGCCATGTCAATCTTAATCGCAACATTTGGGGCTGGTGAACATCTGTGGAGTTCATGGAACATCTCTTGGGCAAGGAGGACATTGTCGTGGAGAAGTCGCCCTTTCACAAAACCGCTTTGGTTAGGGGAGATCACCAACGGGAGGAGGGGGGTGATTCTCGCTGTAAGAATCTTGGTAATGATTTTGTTGATGACGTTGCAAAGACTAATGGGGCGGTAATCAGCCCACGTCTCTGGAAGGGTCTTCTTTGGGATGAGGACGATGCTTGTCGCCGTGATGCTACGCGGCAAGAAGGCCCCGTTAAAGAACTGTTGAACTGCCTCAATAACATCCGATCCAATAATGCTCCAACAAGATTGATAGAAGGTAGCCGAGAAACCATCCGGCCCAGGTGTGCTATCCCCCGAGATATCAAATACCACTCTCTTCACTTCGTCCGCATCCGGAGGAGTGGCTGAATGAGGGTCGGGTCCATCTCAGCAAGGGCTGGAGCGTCAGGGGCAAGAAGGTTTTTAAAGAAATCAACCGCAGAGCTTTTAATCTCCAAATCATCAGTAACCTCTCTACCGTTCACATGAATTTTGTGGATGCGAAGCCGAACCCTTTTTTGCTTCACCCAACTTTGATAAAATCTAGTGTTTTTGTCACCCTCCACAAGCCATTTCATGGCTGCTTTTTGTCGCCAGAAGTCCTCTTCCATTTTTAGGCAAAGTATATAGGTAGCAATGGCTTTGTTGATCGTCGCTCTGTTTGTAGGCGAGGGGTTAGCTTCGAAGTTGGCTTGGGCCAGCGCAATCTCCTCCTCCATAGCCTTAATGTTGGCATGAATGTTCCCAAACACCTCTTTATTCCACCACTTGAGGGCCTTTTTTACTCTGACAAGTTTGATTTGGAGACCAAGAAGACCATGCGCTCCCGAGGGCTGATCCCACACCTCCCGAACCAGATCCAGAAAACCTTCATGCCGTGTCCACATATTTTGGAAACGGAAAGCGCAACCTGCTGTCGTGGTGTTGGCCAATTTGCATCGAACAAGGACCGGCCCATGATCCGAGGACACCCGAGGCAGGTTTGTCACCCTTGATGCCACAAATGTCCTAGCCCACATCTCGCTGACCAAGACCCTATCCAACCTCTCGAACAGCCCGTTCTTAGCCCAAGTAAACTCCGAGCCATCAAAGCCCGGATCCAGAAGTCTGCAATCCTCAATAGTTTCCGCAAAGTCAACCATTTCGGCTTGCCGGTTGGTATCGCTGCCAGCCCTATCCCCCGGGGTTAGAATGGTATTGAAATCCCCCCCGATCATCCACGGCGCACTATCAAGACTGATTGAGAGACCCCTCATTTTATCCCAAAGCAAGTACCTTTCCGCCCTAGTGCACTTGGCGTAGACGGTCGAGATGGCAAAGTGTGTAGCTAGCCGGGGAGAGGAGAATCGGCCATGCAGGATCTGCTCCGAATCATCCTCGACTACAAAATCAGCCCCTTCCTCCACAAAAATCCAGATCTTTCCGTTGGTGTTGGAGCCTTTGAAGACCAGCCCCAAAGCCTTGGATTATCTTTCCGGATTAGGAAGTATGAGCGGTTCCATTATTGCAAGAAAGCCAACATTAAAATTTTTAATTAAACGTTTGAGGACGTTTTGGGTAGGTGCATTTGCAATTCCCCTAACGTTCCAAAACATAAAATTAAGCGACATGATTAACAAGGTAAGATCGTACCCGGAGAGTTGGAAGTCCCCCCTTGGCAATCGTTAGCTTGGCATTCGTTCCCCCCTTCAATACGCAAGGGGTTGCTTAAGGTAGCTCCGGTAGGGATGAGAACTTCCATCTCCACGTTCTCATTCTCCCCACATCCATCAACATCAAATTCTCCATTGGCCATGAGAGAGTAGTATTGATTTGAGCTCATATAGTTTGAAGCAAACGAGTTGCCCCGGCCTCCCGCCGACGAAGAATGGCCAGCCCCCCTCGCGCCACCTCGGGTTTTAGAGAAAGTCCCTCGCCGAGCAAGACTGAAACCCCTCCCGTGGCTCATGAATCCCTTCTCATGATTGGTAGTAGCTAAATCTAGGTTCTGATCGAACCCCGGAGCCTCGCTCCTTTGCCTACCTCATCGCCCCCCAAACTCACGGGGCAACCCCTCTTGAGCGGCACTAGGCTCGCCCATGATATCCGGGCCCAGCCATTCCGAATCTTTGGCTTCTTTCCCCTTTGGCACGAGGGTAGAAGGGTGCCCGGTTTCCTCCATTCCACCCATTGTCTCATTACCTTTGCCATAGTTCTTGCCTTGTTGCCCCTTCCCATTTTCCTTCGGTTTTTGATGTGGTTGTTCATGTTTCCCTTTCCCGCCTTGTTCCCCATATTGTTTCTGTTTTGGCGTGGCCGTATTATAGTCCCTCCGTTCCGGCCTTGCCATCTTTCCCGACGCATTGCACACATCGCTTGAATGGCCCACATGCTTGCATTCCCGGCAATATGGCAGAATCTTTGCCCATCTAATTTGCTACACCGTTTCACGACCACAAATGTCGAGAATGATCTCCTCCGGTGGAGGCTTTGTAATGTCGATCTCGATACACATCCGAGCGAAAGAAAGTCTAGATTTGTCGGCTGTGGCCCGATCAACTTGGATCGGAGTGCCGAGGAGCTTCCCAATGGCAAAAAGAGCGGACTGATCATAAAGATGGATGCGGAGACCGATTAGGTTGCACCAAATTGCCGCTATCGGAGATTCATAATAGGCATCAAAATCAGGGGTCCATTTGAAGACCCTCATGGGATGCCGGTCGACATACCACACGGGGGTGCCCTTCGGTCCACCAAGCAGCCGGGCATAATCCGCAATGTCCTCAAATTGAACAAGAATATGCTTAGCATTAATGTATTTCCATGAGAAGCCACGACTAAATTTAATATTATCTGGAGACTTTTGAATTTGTTTCGAGTTAGGGATGGAATGAGAGAACTTACCCACAATGGCATAACCAATGTTATCCGCTAGCTTTTGAATTTCAGCCCCGGAGAAATAAATTGCCGGCAGGCCATTTGAAGTGGTGGCATAGCCTATGTTAGTGATCTTCTCCGGCACGAACACTTGAGGGCCATTAGGGTCCGGCTTTTCCCGAAGAATCTCGGCCATGGTCTTGGTCCCATTCATGTGTCCCCCGTGGTTAGCAGCTCCTCCAGCAATGCTCGTGCAGACCGGGGCGGGTGTGATGTTGGCCCCCATCCCGGAGGATGTCTCGGCATGTCTCGGTGGAGCGCCCGGTTGTGCGGCAGTGCTAGGGGTGTTCGTGGCAGCAAGGACTTGAGTACCTATCGAGGACCCAGCCGACGTATCGCCCTTTGATGCTCCTGATCCTTGTGGGGCTTGGTCGACCGAGACCGGTTTCGGCCATGCCGAACCATTCCTAAGGAAAGGCGTGCCAGCATCGAATGTGTCACGAATCTTCAATGTTCGACCTTTCTCCAGTGGGGGGAATTCCTCAAAGGACGGAGCATAGGCTGCAACGGGATCAAACATGACTAGGGCAGTCTCCGACGGTTGGATATAGCGGGGTGTACCGGCCACGGGCCCGTCAAACGTCCCTCCATTAGCGGAAGGTAGCTGGACCTCCATTGGAATAACCATTCCATTCAGGCTTGTTTCGGCTGATTCAGAGGTAAGCACGGGGGGGTCACTTGCCGAGGGAGGCTTGGTGGCAGAGGCCGGCTGGGCTTCCACCGGCCGGCTGCCGGCGAGGAGAGGCTGCGCCACCAGCGAGTCAAGCAATTCCAGCGAGTCCAGCTGTGCAAGGAGTATGATATTGTCATTCTTTGGCTGCATTTGATCTCCAACGGTTAGGGTAGCATGCGACTCTTCAAGTTGGCAAGGGTCCAAGTTGCTTTCCAAAAGTATTTTTGTCTCTAGGTCCATTTTGGGTAAGTTGACTAAATCTCCAACTACCATCACATTTGAATTGGTGGGGGCATCTAACTTTGACCGAGGCTGCTGTTGGAGGTTACCTTCTTCGCAGCCGGCGTCCTCCTCGTCGCCGGCGACCGCGGCGGTTTCCGGCGAGATTCCATCCCCATTAGTGGAGTTAAAGCAAACCATAGTCATATCTTGGTTCACCTCTTTAGGAATGCCTTCCCCTTTTAACTCCATGTCTAGTGAGCTTCCGACCGAGCCATGGGTAGAGGTGGCCGGAAAAATGGATCCTCTGCATTTAGGAGCTTCCAAGGTCGGGCTGTCCGTGGTTCCAAAGTCAATTCTTTTCCGAAGCTGCTTATCTTCCGGTAATGGCGAGAGTACAAGACGTTTCCGGCCATTTTCCTTAGTTGGTGGCGCCGGGGTGGCCTTCCGGTACTTGAGCTTTGTCTTGGCAGCTTTCATCATCGCCTTGTTAGTCGATCTCGGTGGAGGGGGAGCTTCATTAGACCGGAACACCATCAGTTGGTCCGGGATGGTTGAGGCATTCTCGATGTCAGGTGGGTTGTGAGCCGAAGGTGTCGACATGGGCACCGTTGGCCGAGCCTTCTCGGAACCGAAGCCGAGAGGAAGCTTGTTGAAACTCGGAAGTGGCCGACAGCAACGAGGTGGGGGAGGTTTCGAGAGGGAGAAAAGGGGAGCGGGTGGAGGGGCGTGGCTGGAGGTGGCAGGGGTTCAGGTGGTTACCGCCGAGCCATGGTGCACGGCCGGCGGTCGGAAGATCGGGTGGAGGCGGCGGGGGACGGTGGGGCAGTTACCGAGTTGTTGTTGAGCTAGAGAGATAAACTAGAGAGAATCTAGAGCATTTCACATGATAGCCTTTGGTGTCCGGAGGTGGTTGGCAGGTTTCAATCTCCATTCGGCGAGGCACTCCTTCAAAGACCACAATTTGATTTGCTTGAGGGAGGTCCTCATCACTCGGAGGGGTGTAGTCGGCCGTCGGAAAAAGTACCATGGCCAAAGTTTCCCCGAAGCTACCTGCTTCAATTTCAATATTTCCATCAAGGTCAACTGCTTCATTGCCAGCTAGCTGCAGGTTGGGGTTTTTTGGAGTTTTTTGACCTCTCGTTGACCGAGGAGACCGTTACGTCTATTTATGGGAAGAGGTTGGTTTGTCTTTCTGATTTTGGCTTTGTGTCTTCAGTAAAAAAATGCTTTCTGTCAACAGAGGGTACATCCGATCCTTTGGGTGCAGCAAGCTGGTGAGCATCTAGATCAGCCGTCGGAGGTTGGTGGTGGGTGGTCACAGACAACGGCTCCTGCTCCGACCTATCTCCGGTGACTTCCATCGGAGTCTCTTCACTATTCATGTTTTTCGTTAGGGTGGCCTGGGCCTCCAACCCCGGCTCTGAGGGAAGTCCTGCCGGAGGGTCGACTGTCACTGTTGCCGGGAGGTAAGCTCAGTGTTCGTCGAGCTTAACTCCGGGATGGGGACAATGTTTATCATATCAGCAACCTCTGATAAGTCCGACAAGAGGTTACGTCGGTTTCGCGTCACTCTGTTTCGATCCTCGTCCAGCTCCTGGCTAGTAGACTTCTTAAAACCTTGTTTGAGGTCCGGCGACGGAGATAAAGCAAACCTCTTCCTTCCTCCATCCTTCATCATAGGTCGGGGGATTGATTTTCTGGTCTTGGTGTGTTTAGTAATACCTTTCTTTTGTTCCTTTGCATCTGGGATCTCGCTGGAGCTGGAGTTAGCATTAGCTCGGAAGACAACCGGCTGAGAGATGTCCGTACTCCCCTCCGGCGCCTCCATGAGCGGAGGATGTCCTGTCAACGCCGGAACAGATGGAGTGCACGAACGGGAAGATGAGCCAAGCAGCGTAGACATGAAAGTGGCCGGGGAGGGGACGGAGAAGATGGAAGGTGGGAGTGGAGGGGTGGCGGGAGGATTACCGGTGGGGGGCCATGGCCGGAAAGAGCGAAAGGGTGGGAGGTTCTAGAGAGGAAATTATAGAGAGAGAGACTCTTTTTTCCTAGAGGAGTTACCGGTGGGGGGCCAAAAATATGGACCGAACACACTACAAACTTAATCCCAGATACAATCTTGTGAACCGAACACCCCCTTAAAAGATTATCCTATTGTAATAACAAATCTTATAGAACAAAGGACAACGAAGAACACTGCTAAAAAGTTTAAGCAAGAAGCATAAGCTCAACTCCACATTCCCAATCTTTCCACCACTTTCAAGTCTTTAAAAATGATACACTATAGGGCACTAAAGGTCCAAAATTGATGAGTCAAATGTATCTCATCTATTAGCTTTACATCAACTAATGTCTCCTTCACAACTTCCAAGATGGTGTTAACAGCACTCATTATCATATATGATAGAATCAGAGAATCTAGTAGTCAATGATATAAACACGGTCAAAAAACCTATATGATAGAATCAGAGAATCTAGTAGTCAATGATATAAACACGGTCAGAAAACCTAGTTATGAACCATTACCCAGTAACACTAAAACTTTATGAAGGGGCAGTACATACTCTAAGAAACTAATGTATATTATGTAATTGGAGGTACTTCAACCAAACTCATACACTCAACTTCAAGCACATGTAAACAAGCTATCATCTACACTCAAGTCAAGAAACATATGTTGAGTTTGTATGTATAATTTTGTGTTATCACATAGACACATATAGTTGACATAACATTATCAAACTAGAAGGTCGTTTAAACATAGATTAAAAATTTAAAAAGTGAGACCTTTCTTGCCAGGAAATTCCTTGCCGTCTTTAGAATAGAATTCCTTAATGTCCACCACAACCTTTCCCTGCCAGTTCCTCACCAACACTTTCCGATTCTTCGACAACTACATTCCACATAATCAAAAGAGAGAATTCGGAAAAGGGGGCTCAATTCGCAAGTCTTTCGAAATTTAACATTAAATTCATTGACCTTTTGGAATTTGGGTTCGTGGCATGCGAATTTTTCGGAACAAGGGATTTTCGAATTTTTATATGTTATCTTTTCTCTTTTCATATTATTTCTTTCAAAATATTTATAAAATGACCAAATTGTCCTCTATATTCATTCACAACAATTTTAATACATTACTAGACTCCTGGAGTAGTATTATTTACCATCATCGCCGCTTTGTAATTATGAAAGCTCCAATTTTTCCAGCTCTCTGTAATGCTCAATTAATTTGTGTATCAAAATCATGGAGCTTCGATATACTATTTGGCTATGCTCGCCGTTGTCTACTCCCTCACTAATGCACTATTTATTAGCACTAAAAATACCTGCAAGCATACAGAGTATATATAGTATAGCTAAAGGTCAGTACCGGGATATCGAACACGGGAAAGGCAAACACAAAGTGTCAATCCTCTACTAAAACTCAATTACTATCTAGAAGAACAGAAGGTTTTGGAAAACTTTGAAAACAGAAAACAATAAAAAGCAATTAACAACTAAATATGCGAATAAAACACAGAGACAATCGATAGAGATAAGGGAACCCCAGGGATGTGCGTTCACAGTTATGGTTATACAAATTCCGAACTACAATACCCTAGTACAGTTATTACTTTGATAGGACGAGTCACGTATGCAAACGTTGATTACAAGATTAGGGTTTTCAATCCTAACACATAACTCCAAATAGCTCCTAAGACCCTTGAAAAGTCCTCACTCTCAATTAACAGTGCCGTTTTAAGGGAACCTAACTCGCTAGAACTCTCTCACAGTTATGAAGCAAGTTATATTAAATCATACACGATTGTGTCACTCAATCATGAAGCATCAAGATTAACTTAGGGAAGAAACTAAGTAAAAACAAAACAAATATTAAATAGAAAATTGGAGTTGTATAACCAAAGTCGTTACTAACACATCCCTAGAGAATCCTATGAGTTTAGTTACACATGATGAAATAAGATAAACACATAGATTAAGGGAAAACAATTGGAACATAAAACTAAAGCAAATAAAACCCGTAGGTTGAATCCTTGTCGTTCTTGATGTTCTTGAAATCCTTCTCCAACTCCTTGCACAAGTGAAGTACTCTAGCTTTTGATCTCTATGAATTATTTTGCAAGTAGAAGCTCTCTCTTTTTTCATGAAGCTTGAGGTCTTATTTATAGGGGAAAGCCAATGCTTGCTGTAGAAGGAAAAGATCTTAAAATATGGCAAATCTTGGAGCAAATCTAGTCTCGGATTCGCCGCCTTTCTCCAGCGGGCCGCAGCACCTTGGCTGGTGGTCGCCGCGTTGGAGTCCAGAGAGTCTGTTTCTCCAGCGGCGGACCGCCGCATGACTTCCGGCGGTCGCCGGGCGAGACTTCTCTTCCAAGCGTATTTTTTCGAGGCGGACCGCTGCATTGTTCTGCCCACCGGGCGCCGGCGGTCGCCGCACACCTCCGCGGCGGTCGCCGTCTGACTCCAGATTTCCAGACTTTTTGTTTTGGCTCCCTTTTTCGGCCCAATTATGCACATTTCTCACAAAACACGTCAAAATACCTAAATAGACAAAATATGCAAATAATGGACGTGTAGAGTGACTTTGACATAAAAAACGGAACAAATAATGGCCTTAAAATAGTGCAAAATCCGAGCGTATCACTCACCTTCTTCCTCCTCTACGCCCAGTTCTGCCACCACCTCCGCCTCCACCACCACCAACCACCGCCGCCACCAACACCAACACCATCCCCCTCTCCTAATCCGCCTCCGGCTTTGACAAATCCCCCATCGAACCCTCCCTTTCTTCCGATTCTCCTTTCTCCTCGGCCTTGAATGCCGCGTCTGCCTCATCAAATTTGACGTAGCCGAAGTCCTTCGCCTCATCCCCAAATGCAACCACATCGGCCACATCGACACATCGACTAGTGGCTCGAGACGCACGTGCCCCCTCTGCCGCCTCTACGGCACCGCCGACGACCTCCCTGAAAGTCTCCGGTTACTACACATTCCGCTGCCGGCGCCTGATTCCGATCTCGAGCTCTAGGCAGAGAGAGAGGAGGAGGCCGTCGTGGATCCTCCAGATTCTGCATTGGCGGAAGTGAGGAGGTGCCGATGCCGGAGAGCAGCATGCCACCGCTGCACAGATTGAACCATATGATCTTAATGTTGAAGAGCCGGTGGAGCAACGTGATCTGTTCCGACATAATGCTCCTCAACTCAGG